>NC_135497.1:462636003-462778503 GCF_052857255.1 Amblyomma americanum
CACGAGAAAGTTGTTTCGGTATGTACGTGACGGAGCCAGGCCAGCGTGAAGTCAGAGTAATGGTCACATTCATTCCACGAGTTAACTACATTCAATTAACAATATTTTTACAGGCCGCCGCGGTGGCTTAGTGGTTATGGCGCTCGGCTGCTGGCCCGAAAAACGTGGGCTCGATCCCGGCCGCGGCGGTCGAATTTCGATGGAGGCAAAATTCTAGAGGCTCGTGTACTGTGCGATGTCAGTGCACGTTAAAGATCCCCAGGTGGTTGAAATATAAGCAGCTTTTCATTACGGCGTCTCTCATAGCCCGAGTCGCTTTGGGACGTTAAACTCCCATAAACCTAGACCTAAAATATTTTAGTGACAACAGTTAAGGTGCGTATTTATTCATATGAGTACCTTACAGGTGATAGCAGGGGGAGGAAAGCAGGAGCAACTTCCTTCCCGGCTAATCTGCGAAAGCCGCAACTACGCCTTCCACTGTGGGAATCGATTATTCAACTGTATTTTAACTTAATTCTATTCGTGCCGCATATAATAGCATGGGCAGTGAAGGACACTGCGTAATAGTGGTTTGCTTTCAAGTGTTTACATAAATACTTAACATTTTTTGCAATTATCTACGATTGTAAGCTACATCACGCCTGCATTAGATTGTGTACATTCAGTGTGCAGAGAATGGTCCTTCTGCATTGCGTAAACACTATGTATGGAATGATCGCACATGTATTGCGATTGAGATAAACTTAATCCCCTTTGGTGCGTTGACGTACTTTACCTCTGTTGTACAGAATGCTGTAACGTATACGTGCACTGTATTTTTAGAAATCTCTCTTTTAGTCTGAAAGTAGCGAAATTGTATACCTGTCAATAAAACCATGAAAAATATAAGCTGTTCTCTATACGTCGGTCCAGCACTGCGGTTACCGTTCTTGAACAGCAACGCAACGAATTTCTACATGCCGCAAAAGCCAAGAAATGGTGTACAAAAACCCAAGTGGAGCGCGGTGCGCGAAGAGCAGGCGGACAACGATGCACCCGCCCAACTCACCCACGGGCACGATCTTGGACCAGCCCGGGCGTGAAGCAGATGCCATGCGAGCACCCCATGCGGCTGCTTGCCTCGGTCGTCTGTTTTTATGGGGATCAATGAGCAGTAACTTCGCCTCCAATCGCTATGAACGTAACGGAGGGAGGAATTGACGCGAGCGCCTGTAATTCGTGGCCGCCGGGATACAGGAAGCTTCAACCCCCTGGTGATAGCATTCCGATACTATTTTACATCGTAAAATTCTTGTATCTGGAGCGTGCTCCGAATTATCTGCCGCCAAATTGCCAACTTGCCGACAATTCACGCGCGCAACACAGCGAAAAATGGAAAATCTGGCCTGCTTCTACAATTCCACGTAATGAAATAGTGAACGCGACCGCCTCTGAATGCCCAATAGAAGCATGCAGGCTATCTGTCGTGATTTAAAAGTTCATTAATTCACTTTACTACACTGTGACATGAAGGGGACATGTATCCCGGCGCCGTGCATCTGCCTGGTCGCATAACGTGCGTACAAAAACGGCTTGCGTGTACTGCTCATTTTGCTTTTCGCGAACGTTGCGCAAGTCGAATTTCGAGCCCTTTGTAAATAAATGCCCACAATGTGTCCCACTTGGCTCCACCAGGGAGATGTTCCGCAAAAGTTGGAAATATATTAGTTCGTTTTGCAGCAGTGAAGCTTAAAAATTGTTTTGGGCAATCCCTGAGGGAACCGAGTAGTAATTTATGCAATTGTTTAGTCAATATTGTTGCTCTATTCGACACCTGCAAATCGGTGAAAAGATTCGGTTTCGGCTCTGCACAGCGCCAATACAGAGAGAGCAAAAAGTGCGATTTTCGATAAGGGCACCTTTACAGTGTATGCTTTATTTCTTTGATAAGGAGGAGGAAGAGAAAAGCTTTATTTTCAAGAGTTTCTCTGAACAGAAGTGGTGTTGAAGATTCATCCTGGCCGGAGTAGTATATAACACGTTACTAGTAATTTGTCAGTTGTATTGTGTAACCTTTGCTTGAAGTTTTATAGTTGATTCATTGCTTTTTTGAAACGGTGTTCAATTAATTCAATTCATTGAATTATTTCGAAGTACTGCAGGCCGACATTTTCGGCCTATACAGGAGGGGCTATACAAAGCATGAAAACAAAGAGTGGAACACGAAACGGTAGTTCGTGAGGTTGCTAACAGCAAGAGATATACAACACTCATTCAATCAAACAAACTACGTTCAAGATCTTTGTTCTGTAATCAATTACTCGTGGTCAGTGTGTCTTTTTTTCAAAAAACACTCAACCTGAATCTGAACTTGGCTGAAATCACAGCTGCTGGCAGGGATGTGACAGACCGACAACGGACCGGCTGCAGATAATCGTAGCGCGCAATCATGTCCGGTTCATGACCGCGTCACGGCCGCCTCCTACGACAGCTCGCGCCCTGATATATACGGAACCTGCACTGATGTTTCCCCGTCCACCACTAGCGCCGCGTAGCGGCCATCACTTGCACTGTTTGGTAGGACGGGGCAGCTACAGTGGCTAAAAATAGGGAACGCCGACCGATGAAAAGCCAAAATCGTCTGCATACGGCGGCGTTTGCAAATGCCACATCGAAGAGGGCTATGATAAGAGTGTTTCTACTTGTCTCCGACGTGGACGCGCGAATAAAAGCGGCTACAGGAATAGATTCAGGTGGGTTAACCGAGCATGGCAAATCCGCATGCGGCTCATTCGTTCATTGGTTTGTCGTGCAAGCTTTAATTTTCTTAACGCAATGCGGCTTTGCCGCTCGTGGCGCATGTAAGGTGCGCAGAGAAGACGGCAAACCACTCAAGCCGCGGCCGAAGCCCGTCTATGCTTGGCTCTGTGCACTCTAAAAGCAATGTACGGGTCGGCGTTGCTCGCAACTAAATCCACATCGCTTCAACTGCGCTCATATCACTTGTTTTTTAGTTGCTGTGTTAGTATCTTCTTGTGTGCGTGGTGCGAAAACTTTCACGCAATATTTGTTGCAGGACACATGCTGATCCCACATAGCTTCATTCGTTTTACATCCAGCCAAAACCAATTTTTCTCGATTTAAATGTGCTGCTGTAGGCTGCGCTTCACGATGACACTTCGCTGTTTTGAGGTACGTATGCCGCTATCGGCTGCACTGTGGCTTTCTTAACTTTGTCCGAAATGCTCTGTGCTCTTTATTTTCGACCGTAGCAAGTGCACTGATGGGGCAAAGGAAGGCATGTTAAGTTCATACCAGCCTCAAATTTCATATAGTGATACAGACGATGGACAGAAACTTGTTTTTCCAGTTTTCTCGGAATAACAATTTTTTTGTGTGACACTGAATAAAACAACTTCCAATGTTGTAAGTTCTCAGGCTGACTAGTCTGCTGCAGATGATCACTGTGTCATCCCCACGCCTGCGTCTTTTTGGGGTGGCTACCACAGTCGTGTATTACGCGACGGCGGCGTCCTGCATTTAGCGGCGTCATGCTTGCAGTGCCCTCAAAGCAAATGCCTTGCAGGTGCCTTGCCTGATATATATGATGCACCTACGTAACCCACGCATGCTGTTAATCTAGCTAGAAAGCATGAAGACTGGTAACCTCGATGAAACACATGAAATGGCAGTCATACACGATCGTAAGCTAGAACGCAAGTATTCCATTTATTCCATTCCTCATGGCGACCTACTGTAGTGTATCAACGAATGCATCGAGAAATTTGGTCCGGTACTTTTCAAAATGACAGCGGCATTCTAGTAGAAGGTTCTCTGGAACTTTTAACGGCTTATCTAAAATCAACTTTTGCAGCATGGGATAATAATATTTCCCTCCAAAAACAAGGTATCTGAATTGGTTCTGTCATTGCCCTGTTATTAAGTGACTTATTTGACTAACCTAGACAAAATAGTGAACAGTTGTTTTGAAGGTACAAATGTGAAAAAGTTTTTCGTTTTGTGGACGACTATCTTGTGCTTCTTGATTGCAACCAAGGTACCTTTTAAGTTGAATTCGCAAAGGCTTTGGCCATTTTCTCAGAATGTTTATCAAAATTAACCTGGACGCATGAACTGCCAAAATATGAGTTTTAAGATTTTTGGAATTGGGCATTCGTTTCAAGATGGATACCCTTTGCTGGTCTTATGAGCCAAGGCGCAAAAAAACAATTCTTCAGTTTGACTCAGCCCACTCCAAGTTAGTATAAATAAATGTGACTCAAGGAAGTTTTAGAAACGCGCTAATGAAATCTTGTGATCATCATCATCATCGTCAGCCTTACTACACCCATTGCAGGGCAAAGGCCTCTCCCATGTCTCTCCAATTACCCTGTTCTTTGCCAGCTGCATCCACCCTTTTCCTCCAAAGTTCTTAATCTCATCCGCCCACCTAACCTTCTGCCGCCCCCTGCTACGCTTACTTTCTCTTGGAATCCAATCAGTTACCCTTAAAGACCAGCGGTTATCTTGCCTTCGCATTACATGCCCTGCCCCAAGCCCATTTCTTTCTCTTGATTTCGACTAGTATGTCATTAACCCGTGTTTGTTCCCTCACCCACTCTGCCCGCTTACGGTCTCTTAACGTTACACCTATCATTTTTCTTTCCATGGCTCGCTGCGTTGTCCTTAACTTAAGCTGAACTCTTTTCGTTAGCCTCCACGTTTCTGTCCGTAGGTGAGTACCGGTAAGATAAAGCTCTTGTGATCACGAATTGGAAACGAGCTTTTTAACGCAAACAATAAGATTGGAAAAGGCAGGTTACCCAACCAAGCTGTTGGTCTCAGTTGCAGAAGCAATGCTCAGAAAATCAAAACAGCCTACTTCCGCACAGACCACCAATAAGAAGGTAGCCGTTATGCCCTACTTGCATCGCATTTAGCAATATATGCAAAAGAAATTGGAAAGCGAGTTGGTGCTGAGGTCGTCTTTTATGCTCCCGAGAAACTTTCCCAGCTTTGGAAACGGGTCAATGAACCACGGAAAACGACAAGTAAATGCAGTATTCAGCACCAACAGAGTTTCATGCAGTGCATAGATTCGGTTCCTTATTCTATTCCATTGTCTTGTGGTAAGCAATATATTGGCAAGACTGGACGTTGTCTAAATGAAAGGCTATAAGAGCATGACTAATACGTAAGTGTTCAAAAGTGCCGCCACATTGGTATTCATTGTCGGGATTTTGAAGCTGTGGAAACAGGCTGTTTGCCCTAATTTGAAAGAACTATAGTAATATCGAGGAAAGGAAACAAGATGCCCCGTGAGATCATTGAAATAGTCAACATAGTACCATTAAGTGACAACTGCATTAGAAAATCTTCTGTTAGTCGATCAGAAAAAGAGCTTGCCTATCTGACACGAAATTCGCGGCATTAGCTTTGCAACCCTCCAACCATGTCTACTGTTCTTTTAGCACTTTCTTCACATTTGACCACATCTTATAGTTAAGCTGCATGTATAGCTTAGTTTTATCTTTTTGGCGTGTTCTTTTTTTGGCCTTTTAACTCGTTATATTTTTAAACCTTCTATACCTTTTATCGTTCTAGCTTTATGACCATGTTTTTATCTCTGCTCGTTTATGGCGTGTTCCTTTTGGCCATTCATCTTTAAATTTCTTTTTGTTGCAGTTTTCTTTCCTTGATATTTTACAGTTAAGAGCTGGGGTCCGTCCGTCCGTCCGTCCGTCCATCCATCCATCCATCCATCCATCCATCCATCCATCCATCCATCCATCCATCCATCCATCCATCCATCCATCCATCCATCCATCCATCCATCCATCCATCCATCCATCCATCCATCCTTCCATCCATCCATCCACCAACCCACCCACCCACCCACCCATCTAGGAGCGCACCCTAGGCAGCGCAGGTTCCCTATATCATGTTGCCGCTCGGTAGGGACCCCCCCCCCCCCCCCACCCCGCCCTGCCAGATAGCGTCGCACCTCACCGCCCACTACGTTCAACACGGCGGCTTGCACACAGAGCACGAAGGCGAGGATAGAGCATGCGTTCAACCTATCTGTACTGCTAGAATGATTGGTTGTATCAGATGGGAAAGCACGTAGTCCAAGAGGGTTAAATGAGCAAAATAACAGCGCATGAAAGACGAAGTTGAAAAGGCGTAGACAGAGCGCTTTGTGCTGTTTCGCCCTTCCTTTTCATGCATTATTATTTCCAGTATGTGCAACTAGTGTGATTGATCAGAGGAGCACGCAGCCGTTCCTTAGACCACTCCCTCTTTAATCACGTCGTCTTCATCTCCTTCTTGATGATGCATGCATTTGCTCTCCTTTGTTGCGGCTGCTGTACACTCGGCCACGACTGCGGACCTGAAAAGAAGAGTCCCTACCAATCGCATTGCCAGTCTTTTTGCGGACGGCCCTTTTTTGTCCCCACTGCCAGCAGATGCTTTGGGAGAGTTCTAACTTTCCTACATCTATGCTTGGCGCTGTAGTCGTTGTCCCTTTCAGATATTTGTCTGGGAGCTGTTCTATTGCTAAGTCGCGATTATTTTGGTGGTTAGATCTCGTCTTTATATTAGATCCGGCGGTCTTGGCGTGCGGCACGGGGCGGTTTGGAGGGCTCTTTCGGTGCTGGCAGTACGTGCATGTCACAGTCTATTGTTGCACAGCGGGCGTCCTGTTGGCCGCCTATATTCAGACCCTTCAGCACCATCGAATTGTAGACCTGGGGCCTCTTCTTGTTGGGTGGTGGTCTCATGACTGTCTCCTTTCTGCTTCTGTTGTACACAAAGCTGCCGCCGGAGTGTACCGACGACTTGTTGAATGTCGTGTTCATGGAAGCACAGCAAATGCAGGTGAAATGTCGCTGGCTTACTCCCCTTTTGTGGTATCCTAAGGTTCTGCCCGGTCTGGAATGATTCTGCTGCCGAAGCACCATGGCCGCCATGGAAGAAGCGGCATCGCACTGCTTGATACCTTTTCCGCCGACAAAACTCGGTCTTTACTCCACTGCGAGAACCGGTAGGAGCTGGCGTGTTTCTTCTCGACATTGCTGCAACTTCCTTGCGTGGGTTTCGCGTCGAGTATAACGACATTGGTTGCTCTGCGACCTTTCTTCCTACTAATCACTTTCAAGTCAACCACCTGCCATTTGCGGATGCGACGGAGCTTCCTTGGCCTCCGGTGTTCCATCGCGGTGTGGTGAACGAAAATGTTCAAAACGGTGTCGGTGCAATGGAGAATGCCGTAGCCGCCCGCCAAGTTGAACCACTTCACCGAGCCTCACACACGAGCCTGGAAATCGGGGCGCTCTTTCAGTGCAGCACCTCCCTATGTTGATAATGCATGCGTGGGCCCACGGCAGATGTCCTGGAGGAAGAGCGCTTTCCGCGCCGAAGCAACGTGTCTGGCAGTACGACGGCCAGCCACACGAATGCGCGAACGGAGTCGGTGTCCTTGGTATCCAGGAAAGCCGCATGGATGTAGTCATACAGGACGTCAACGACGTACTGCTTGGTGGCAGGCGCGGGCCACGCGATGTTGCAGGCCTCGATCAGACTTAGGTTTCCGCACACGTACACGGCGAAGTCCTCATCCGGAGCCTAGCGCCGCGATCGCATCCGCATGAATCTGGCGTCGTGCGCACTCGGCAGCGGGGCAAAAGTGGCCAGGAGGGCAGCTGTCCAGGCTGATTAGGTGGTGTAGCGAAGGCCTTCATACAGGTGCCAGGTGCGAGCGGCTCCACAAAGACGGTCTTCCGCGAAGGTGAGCGGGGGTGTCTGAAGACAGGCGAAGACACTTCGACGGCTCGGATCCACGCCACTGAGTGGTCGGAAAAGACATGAGATTCCAGAAGCGGCTCTGGACAGCCGGAAGACAGCGAACTGCGGGCAACCAGGGTGGTGTACGACGAGTTCGGTTCCCGTAACTGAACGAACAGGGCAGAACGGGCTGCGGGAAGGAGGGCCTGTGCTGTATCCGCCGAGGAGGCGTTGACGCCGTTCTCGGACGGGATGGAGGTTGCAGGCTGCTAGTGAGGCAGCTGAAGGACGTCCCGGCCGATGCGAAGGAGGATCGGGTCGGAGTGATCTCGGTAGGGCCCTACGTTTGTTAACGGTGCCATCGTGATCCGTCACACGAGGTTGGAGTTCTACACCAGGTGCCTGTAATGTTATACTGCAGAAGTACTAAGCAATGCAGGCAAAAAATGAGGACCACGGAAACCACCTTCTGCCAAGCATGCACATGACTACGGAGAGAGTATGCAACAGCTACAAAGGTAGACGTGCGGGCTAGTTGGTGGTTCATACTTCTCTTAATAGTATGAACTTTGTTTTTTGTAGTAGTAGTAGTAAGAAAGTTGAGAGTTGCCCCGCCGATCTCAGTTTGTAAGGAACAAAAATCTTAATCTGCCTCGGTGGTGCTCCTGGTTTTAAAGCGATAGCTTTAAAGTCCCCGCTTCCCACACGGTCTGGCGTTAGTGTTGTGAGCGAAAAATCATGATCATGGCTCTGGCAGGTGATAGCTGGCGGCTGACATGGCCAGGCACAGATTGGTCGTAGGATTGGGCGACGCCATGTGACATGGCGGATTTGGGAGGAGCTGCCAACTCGGGCTTCTCAAATCAGATTGCAGGTTCAGGGGAATCGAACCTTTCAGGACTTTTTCATTCCCAGCCGTACATGCTCCTTCTAGGCCACGCAGGCAGGGTCGTATGGCTTAGTTACACAGGGCTTTATATGGACGTTAACCCACTAAAGCTATCGCATATGGGAGGCTCTCTCAGATCATGAATGGCAGTTTACCAATATCCCTCAAGAAAAAAGTATGCAACAGCTACAAGGGTAGACGTGCGGGCTAGTTGGTGGGTCATACTTGTTTTAATAGTATGAACTTTCTTTTAGTAGTATGAACTTTCCTTTGGGTAGTGGTAGTAAGAGAGTTAAGAGTCAGCGCTGTGTCTGTCTTGTCCCTTCTGTGTCCGCGTCTTTTGCGCTGTTTAAAAGAAGTATGCAACAGCTGTATCTTACCGGTACTCACCGATGGGGTAGAAACATGGAGGCTAACGAAAACGGTTCAGCTTAAGTTAAGGACAACGCAGGAGCTATGGAACGAAAAATGATAGGTGTAACGTTTAGAGACCGAAAGCGGGCGCAGTGGGTGAGGGAGCAAACGCGCGTTAATGACATCCTAGTCGAAATCACGAGGAACAAATGGGCTTAAGCACGGCATGTAATGCGATGGCAAGAAAACTACTTGTCCTTAAGGATAACAGAGTGGATTCGAAGAGAAGGAGACGTAGCAGAGGGGCGGTTAAAGTTAGGTGGGCGGATGAGGTAAAGAAGTTTTCGGGTATACAGTGGCCGCAGCTGGCAGAGGGCAGTGTTAAATGGGGAGACATTGTAGAAGCATTTTCCCTGCAGCAAGCATAGCCAGGCTGATGATGGTGATGATGCTATCGCGTCTTACCCTTGAGGAGGGCTAAAATGTCTCCTCAAATTTTTCTGGTTGTTTGCACTAATCGATATGAAGAACCACCGTTAATGATGAGATCTGAAGTAAATAATAAAGCTCTTGGCACCCACGGCCACGCCTCCTTTCAGTGGACGGAAGTGACTTTATTAGATTTTTGCAACTGAGCGTGCTCATCTTTGCTGAATTATCTAAAATTATCTAACACATTCTCTAGAATCAGTACAAAGTCGAGCCACAAGATTCATATATTCGTGCTATTTATATGTTAGTATATCATCATTAAAAGCAGAGGCAGGCTTAACATCTCTATCTTGTAGACGTCGTATCACTTGTAAGTTCTTTATTCCAAGCTTGTGTAAATACTTGAGGGGGAGGGCAAAAGGCTTATTAAGCCTGACAAGGCCCGTCCTCCCTGGTGCACCTGGCACAGCAACACAGCGCAGCATGCAACATATAAGCGTAACATGTAACATCTAAATTAACACAAACGAATTGCAATGGCAAGATTACCACAGACACGTAAAAAATGAAACAAAATAAGTAGTCATTTACATCATTGATTAGAAAAATTTTCATGAGTGCTTGTTTCAAAATTTTATTACAGCTCAATTTGTCATCCGCCCTACGTCAATCCGCCGGCACGCATTTCCCTCCGCATTGGTCATCCCCTTTAAGTTGCCCGACCTCGTATGCGCACTACTACATTTGCATCGTCACTCTCCACGTTCAGCCACGGACTGGAACAGCCTTCCACACGGCATCGGCGCAATCACCTGTCCATCAACATTTGTGAATTGTTTAGAGACTATATTTAACAGCGAATAATTTATGTATCTTACGTGTTTTCTCTGTTTATTAAATTTGATTTATACATGTAACACACCCTTTATGTAACACCCCCAATCCTGGGGGCCTTTAAGGTAATGAAGTGAAGTGAAGCGAAGAAGCGCACCGGAGGCTCCGAAGTCCCGCGCGCGGGGGGCAAGCTAGAAGGTAGTGATTGTGCAAGAGAAGGGGCATATTCTAGAGAGGAGGGAGCAAAAATGGAGCAAGTTGTCCTCTAGCGCACTCCCTTTTATAAAAATGTGTGTGAGAGGAAAGCTTGCTCCCTCCTTACTTCCATATAGGCGTATTCGTGTTTGGAGTTGTTCCGTTTGGAGACGCCAACATGCCAAGAATATTCAAGCCACTGGGAATAATCAATCTACCGAGGCTTCAAAGGGCCGTCGATGTGGTTGCAGCGCTACGAGTGCAGGTGGTGGCGTCTACAAGGGTCCTTCCCCCCCCCCCCCCCCCTGCTGTTTACGGGGTGAAACGGCCCTCCGCGGTCTGAGAACGGCTTTGGTGAACCTGTTTTTTGTTCTCAACGCCGGACCCACCCGGGACATGTTTCTTCCGGAGGGGACGACGGGGGAGCCGGCGAGCGGCGGAACTGCAAATGAGCCGTGACAAATGCGGCCGGGTTTGACTAAGTCAACGTCTCCGGAATCCTCGTGCTTCGAAAACAACTTCGTCTTAGACTGTGCTTTCCCACGCTCTACGTGAAAGCTTCTGCAACTGCGGTGGGATCCATTCGCTCCCATGCTACCGCTGTGAAGTGCAGGTGACTGACCTTCGACGCTCTCAGTGGGACCCCCTTCGGGCTATTCATCACTGAAGCCTGGACAGCGCGGACCATAATCTGCCAGAAGTGGCAAGAGTGTGTGGCTGGGGGCGTCCTGGAAGGCGGACCCGGAAGACTGGACACGTGATCTACATCACAGTGATTCGACGCATTTTTAATGAACTAGATTCCCCAACTAGGGACCTGGGGACAGGGGACCCTATTTAAGCAGCGATCTGGCGTGTGTTCGCCAGCTCCCGATTCACTCTTTCAATCTTTCTATAAATGTAAATAAACCCTTCAGTCTCTTCTTCACCTCAAAGACCCTCTCATCTCTTCGTCAACCCCACTACAGCAGTCTCCCGATACGGAACCCGGGGACACCGACCTTGGCGAGAGACGGCACAGGCGAACCAGGGGCCCGCATCTAACAACTGGTGGCAGCGGTGGGATCGAAGCGTAATCCCCCAACACCGGTGGCCTGCTATGGGGTTGGATCCCCACACCTAACAACTGGTGGCAGCGGTGGGATCGACCATGCGGCGTGGTGTTGCTTCCGTGGGTGAGTGCTTGAACTTTGCTTGAGATTCGCCAGGCTTCAAATGTTTGGGTTAATACATTGAACTGCTGGGAATCGAGGGAAGTTGATCAGTGAGTCTGAGTGTGTGTAGCTCACGACAACAGTTGTTCAGCAAAGTCAAGGCTCAGAGCAGCAAACATGGACCTAATGAAGTTGCTAAGGTCAGAGTTGCTGTCATTGTGCGAAGATTTGGGTGTAGACGTAGGGGTTAAGATCAAAAACTCGGACATTTGCAAATTGCTCTTGGAAACCGCCGAGGAAGGAATAATTATTGATACATGGGAACTCCTCAATGCAGAGCGAAAGAGAAAGGAAGATGAGTGAAAGCAAGAGGAAAATGACCGAAAGAAAGAGGAAACTGAGCGAAAGAAAGAGGAAAATGAGCGCCAACGGCTAGCGGCCGAGCGAGAGGAATGGGAGCTCAGAAGGTTGCAGCTTGTGCATGGAAGAAACTGGATGATGAGATCTCAAGAGGCAAGTCTCCAGAGAGAGTGAGTCAGGCCGGATCGTTCCAGTTGGACAGACGGGACGACGTAAAACAGTACTGTAAAACAGCGCATAACCTGCATGAAGATTAAGGACCTGTAATGTTGAAACGCTGCATCGAAAGCCACGGCGAGACAGAGGAGGATAGCTCCATTGCAGGCGAGCAGGGCGTTTCAGGGGTAAGCGCTCAGGCCGATAAGCGGGCGGTGGAGGACTGCCTTCAGGAAAGCGAACTGCCCAATTTGGGGGCAGCAGAAGGTCCGTCTGTCAGCGGTGTGAGCTGACACTGACCTGCGAAGGCAAAGCGGCCAGTTTGCAATTGGATGAATGTCTCCGAGGTGCCTCTGTAAAACTAGATCAAGCTAGTTGTGATCAGGAGACACAAACGGAAGTGACTAAGCGTAAAAACAGGAAGAGGGCACCGACCAAGAAAAAACTGTTCAAATTCCAAGCCCTAAATGCAGGGGCGCAGACAGGTGCTAACGTTAGCACAGACAAAAGTGCGGCAGAAGCGGAAGAAAAGACTTCCCGCATAGGACCTTGTAATTTTTGCAGCTATAATTACTGGTCAGGCGGCACGCGCAGATGCTTCTGAAGGTGACCGCAGTAACAGAAAGAGAAAAACCCGTCTACCAAGCAGAACAGGAGCGAGGTTCTTGAAAGGGCATCGGCCAGCATTAAGACCTAGACAATAATAATTGGTTTTTGGTGGAAAGGAAATGGCGCAGTATCTGTCTCATATATCGTTGGACACCTGAACCGCGCCGTAAGGGAAGGGATAAAGGAGGGAGTGAAAGAAGAGAGGAACAAATAGGTCCGTAGTGGAGGGCTCCGGAATAATTTCGACCACCTGGGGATCTTTAACGTGCACTGACATCGCACAGCACACGGGCGCCTTAGCGTTTTTCCTCCATAAAAACGCAGCCGCCGCGGTCGGGTTCGAACCCGGGAACTCCGGATCAGTAGTCGAGCGCCCTAACCACTGTCACCGCGGCGGGGCACCCAGACAACCCCGACCTGAGAGAAAGGCGGTAAAGAGAAAGGCAAAAAAGTGGCAGGAAAGATCAGAGGGCGCTAGGTTGCGGTACACCCGGCGCATGCGAGCTCGGGGGTCGAGCAATAGAGACCACGCATGCAGGCGGGTTCGGCGCCCACAATTGACAAGGATGGGTCCTTCACTTTCCGCATTGTATTCGAGGAAGCGCGCAGGGCGAAAGGGTAGGCGGGCTTGCTTGGGGCGAGAACAGAGAGCAGCTTCTCGCTCCGGTCGCTGTCCGTCGCCCGGAATCGGTTATCGGCACTGCATGGGCTACCGGGGCCTTCTGAGCGCGTCGAGGGGCCATGGAGATGAGAGTAGCGATCAGAAATGTCTTTTTTCAGTTGCCCTTTGTCACGAGTTGACAGTCGTACAATCAGTCAGAGCGCGACCCCGACGGGCGCGGCTGAAGGACTAATCCTTTCGACGCGGGGGTGTTGAGCCATGTTTGACCCCGCGTAGCAATTCGAAGTAGCTGTTTTTTTATTCCTCTTTTTTGTGTGTGCGTGTAAAAACAGGGAAGGAAATGCTACTTTGTTTTAGGCTAAAAATTTGGTTTTGATCCAGTGTTACTGTTTTCTTAAAACTTAAATAAAGGTGATTGTGCCATTGAGCTAGAAAGGACGTGTTTCAATTTGGGATGCTACCAAGTGATAAGGGCACTCACAGGAGTTAAGCGAAAGCAGTTAACGAGTAGACGATGAGCTATTTGCTTATGTAGAACCGTTTCGAGCAAGCAAATTTCTTTGTGTTTGAATTTTGAGCACACGTTTCGCTTTGTATCTTTAGCAGATATCGGAAGACAAATTTCGATGGGGGAGGCCATAGTTAGGTATGAAACGTTTGTCTCATTCGCGATAGTGTAGGTAACCCATTGCAGAGGCAATGAAAGTACGTGAATTTGTGCCCATTGGAGTACCTGTGTTTAGCGGCGCTGGGTTAGCTAGCCGATTTTGCTATTCAAAGATTAAGCGAATGAATTGAGGCTACAGACTTCTGCGGAGAACAGCTGTAGCAGCTTTCTGTACAAGTGATGGGGACGAGGAGGCCGTCAGACCTCAAGATAGCCCCTATCGCTGAATTCCCGCAGCCCCGAACTAAGACGGATGTACGGTCATTTCTCGGTCTTGTGGGGTACTACCAAAGCTACATACCCAACTATTCACAGCTAGCAAGTCCTTTGACCGATGCGCTTCGCAAAAAAAAAAAAGCCGAATAGCGTTATCTGGGACGCAGCAAAAGAAATTTCGTTTCAGAGCTTGAAGAGCGTGCTGGTTTCGCGGCCCGTGTTACGCGCGCCGGACTACAGCAAGGAATTCGTGGTCCAGTGTGACGCCAGCGATCGGGGTATGGGGGTCGTATTAAGCCAAGTCGGAGACGACAAGGAGGAGCACCCTATCCTTTATGCCAGCAGGAAGTTAACCGTAAGGGAAGAAGCCTACAGCGCTTCGGAAAAGGAATGCGCTTGTCTGGTTTGGGCCGCACAGAAGCTAGCCTGTTATGTTTACGGGGCGAAATTTACTTTCGAGACAGATCATTGTCCGCTTACATGGCTGCGTCAAATGTCGCCCAAGAATGACCGCTTGCTTCGATGGAGTCTAGCCCTCCAGCAATATAACTTTTCTGTGCGATACAAAAGGGGCAAATGTCATGGAAATGCCGACGGATTGAGCAGGTTATTCCCATAATTGAGGTATCCGTTCGGTGGCAATTCGGTGCCTTTTCGTATTTTTTAGGTACTAGTTAGCTTTGTTTTGGCGTGGTGTCCTATTATCCTTTTTCTTTTGCTTCCAAATTTGCCACCTCTCGTCAAGCCGTGTTCGGCGAATCGGTCTTTGGCAGCGAATTTGGCAGACATGGAGGCTGTTCTTAGTAGCCGAGATTACTGCTGTCAGCTACAAAATTTTGTGCTTACGTTTACATTGACAATGCAGTAGTATTGCATAACAGCCTGGCTGCTCTCGGGTGAATTTCGTGCACTGCCTGGGGAGTGGCGCCATGTTGAGTGGCTGCTTTCGACTAATGCCTCCGTTGTCCGAGGTTTAGGACTCTACTCTGTGCTTGCAGACAAGATGAAGAAGGGCCTCCCACGCTACAACTCAAGTGATCTCTCCTCGACCAGTGATTGTGACCACTGGCCGATCGAGATTGTCCTGGCCGCGGAGGAGCTGTTACGTTTGGAGACGCCAACATGCCAAGAATATTCAAGCCACTGGGAATCATCAATCTACCGAGGCTTCAAAGGACCGTCGATGTGGTTGCAGCGCTACGAGTGCAGGTGGTGGCGTCTACAAGGGTCCTCCCCCCCCCCCTGCTGTTTACGGGGTGAAACGGCCCTCCGCGGTCTGAGAACGGCTTTGGTGAACCTGTCTTTTGTTCTCAACGCCGGACCCACCCGACATGTTTCTCCCGGAGGGGACGACGGAGGAGCCGGCGAGCGGCGGAACTGCAAATGAGCCGTGACAAATGCGGCCGGGTTTGACTAAGCCAACGTCTCTGGAATCCTCGTGCTTCGAAAACAACTTCGTCTTAGACTGTGCTTTCCCACGCCCTACGTGAAAGCTTCTGCGAACTGCGGTGGCATCCATTCGCTCCCACGCTACCGCTGTGAAGTGCAGGTGACTGACCTTCGACGCTCTCAGTGGGACCCCCTTCGGGCTATTCATCACTGAAGCCTGGACAGCGCGGACCATAATCTGCCAGAAGTGGCAAGAGTGTGTGGCTGGGGGCGTCCTGGAAGGCGGACCCGGAAGACTGGACACGTGATCTTCATCACAGTAATTCGACGCATTTTTAATGAACTAGATTCCCCAACTAGGGACCTGGGGACAGGGGACCCTATTTAAACAGCGATCTGGCGTGTGTTCGCCAGCTCCCGATTCACTCTTTCAATCTTTGTATAAATGTAAATAAACCCTTCAGTCTCTTCTTCACCTCGAAGACCCTCTCATCTCTTCGTCAACCCCACTACAGCAGTCTCCCGATCCAGAACCCGGGGACACCGACCTTGGCGAGAGACGGCACAGGCGAACCAGGGGCCCGCATCTAACAACTGGTGGCAGCGGTGGGATCGAAGCGTAATCCCCCAACACCGGTGGCCTGCTATGGGGTTGGAGCCCCACACCTAACAGAGTGCACTAAGCTTTATTAGAGTGACAGTGGGCGTGCGTGCCGCACTTTCCCTGACGACGTGGAAGAAAGGCTGGTAGCGAATTTTTCTCTTTTAAATTTCACCTTCCAGCTTTCTTCTCGCATTCCAAAATATTCTGGCCAGTCTCTTGCTTTGCGTACGTAGGTCTGCCAAAAGCATGTTCGTGTGCTTGACGACTATGTTTACCTATACACTACCACATTTCGGCACAGGCCTATTATAAAGTTTATTAATATGTCCCATACGCCGCAGCGGTGGCCAAGTGGTTGAGCATCCGCGTCGCAATCGGGAAGTGCAGGGTTCGATCCCCAGTGCCACCGGGTACACACCGGTGATACAATGTGTAGAAGCTCCCACCTGGCCTGGTGTTCGGCTTATCTGGGGTGAAATGTTGGAAAATGTGTCTCTCACCCCATTTTAAGTAGTCGAAAATACCTTGTGCCATGGCGTTCTTTGCCCATAGATACCTTTGCGCCATGATAATCGATAATCATCAGCATGTCCCGTGACTTCTTCCCCCAGAAATATTAATAATCACAAAATAAACAAACGTCGTTCATGAGAAGCTGCTGGTGAGCAGGCTTCAATACTGCTATTGGCTTCAAGGAGTAAGGTGTTTTCTTGTAGATATATGCTACGTTACCGAAAAAACAGTATGGTGCGTCGAACGGTTTTGAGGACTTTGGGACCTGCAGGACTCACCCGTACTTGTATTCTGTGAAATTAAGAGTAACATTCGCTCCAATACCTGAAAATATATGACTTTTTTCACTATCTTTGTAAAATGTCTTATTTGTGCAATGAAATAAAAATTTTTGCAGACACTGATGACGCACTTATCAAGGAGTGCCGTGCTAAGTGAGCTTGGGCTTTCTTGCGTGCATTGTGTGGGCCTTCCTTTGATTTTCGCGGTCACAGCTTTCTAGCAAGTAGTCCACATAGTAATCAGTTACTTATCGGAAATTGTTCAGTTAATTTGTGAGGGTGTTCTTGACCACTAATATGAATTACAGATCAGATGAAGCGATTGTGATCGGCTACTCATTTTCTGCAGCGGGCACAAGACTGCTCCTGGCCCTCAGTCGTTGGCGGCCATGTTCCGACAGGCACGTTGAAGAGCCGTCGTTGGTCGGTTGGCTCAGTGCCGTGCAGGGCAGCTCTCAAGAGGACAAGGTGGGGTGGGACATGGGGGTTTGGCGATGTTTGGTGCCAGACAGAGCAATAAGTGCGAGTCTAAGGTGTTGAGAGCACGGTAATCTGTTGGAGTACCGGGAGGAGAGGGACAGGTCTCTGTAACAGAGGTGGGGTGCGTTTTGTAATTGTCGCAAATCCATGGCTTCCGTCTTGTTCCGTGGGGGGCGTGGTGTTCTTTGTGCACGGTAGGGCGCTTTTACCTAGGTGTAGGTAGAGAGAGACGCGCTGTCACCGTCATCGTTGCTGGTGGTTGGCGCAGGGTAGATACCCTGGCAGTGCACGGCTGCGACAATGGGCCACCCAATAATACTGGCCAGTGGATGTGTGCTGCCAGGCACAAAATCTTGCCAGAAGCATGGGCGCATGCTCCACCGGCGATGACACGAAGGATGGCTTCTTGTATAGGGTCATCCAGCTTGAACGCGCTCCGTGGAGCGTACGCATCCAGAGAGGCCCCGAATCGAAGTTAAGTGGCGTAGGTGCTGTGCAGCACTGTAGCAGACGGCATGAAGTACAGCCTCCAGGCCCTTGTGCGCCCACCCCGTTTACGTTCGACGAGCGACCGCGCTGACGCTCCGCGCAGCGCGTCCACGCTCAGTCGTGTTCGTACTACTAATGGCCAACTCTGTACCGTCTACAACTATATAATTCAATTTTTTGCACGATAGTTCTTATAGTGGTCATTCCCCGCATTTAGGCGTTGTGTATGTTTTTCTGAAGCCTGCTTCTGGTAGGCTGTCCATATGACCACCGGGCTGCAGGCAACCTGCCCAATATATATAGAGATATATGCATATATCTGCCGCAGGCACTTCTTAATAGTAGTAGCGTGTTATTAAGGCAATAAAAATGATGGAATATTTCTTGCCGGCAGAGGCACTCGCTATCTAACATCTTTAGCACGCGAGTTGCGACAGGCAAAAAATAAAGAGGACCGAAAGATGATAGCGAGAAGTACAGAGAGCAGCGATAGCGAGAAAGGACCGGAGATAGCTATGCAAGGTATCGGCAAATCGCAAAAAGGAAACAAGTTTGTGCCGCTCACCCGTCAGTGTCCAGGCACTGTCCGAGATATAACAATTCTGAGTGCTCGGCACGTCCGTCTCTTGTATACGTCCTGCAACAGGACACTATCGGTATCCAGTCAACCGCCATATGGTAGACACGTAACTGACAGTCACTTATACGCTGTACTTTTCTCAAATTGCAATACTCTGCTGAATCCGCTCCCGACAGTTCTTATCTCCATCAACCGACAAAGCAGGAGGCCTGCGGTATCGAACTACAGCACAAAACAAGACAACTCGCACATCATTGAGCAGTTCAGGAGTGCAAACTGCTGGGCTAGTTGGTTCATATTGCATAGAAAAGGAACCAGCGAAAATAGACGCAAGACAAGAACAAAGGAGGCACACACCACAACGCTGGACTTACAACTGGTGTATTGCGATGAAAAAACCGCTCATTTTAAAGGAATTTCCTGCCTGCGCACCCACCCTACAGACAATACACTTCGCGCACCACATGATGACATGCCTACTATAACGATTGAGCAACGCTGAGCTGACGCTTAGAGATAAAACTTCCGCAATCCTGGACCGCCCTACAGGTTGGAGCCGTGCGCATGATACTGCGTTCCGAACGGTTTTTTGTGTAAAAAGACTGTAGAATCGTGTAGGAAGACAGTGAAGGAAGACTGGGGGTTCGAGCTACTTGCTGTCGCTGAATTAAGACGGCATGCAGATTTTGTTAAATTAGCGCTGAGCCGGCGCTTGAAGAAACAAAGAGGGCTCCTCTCCTAATTTCCCTGCAGTCTGCGGCGAGGAGATAGTCACGCCGCTGATGCATCGAGCTCAGCGCATATGTTGTCTCAATGGTTTTTTCTGCTATACTTGCGACTGTGTCGCCTACTGCTCCTTTGCGCTTGTGTTCGCTGCTGTTTTAAACGGCTGACCTTAATGAGTGCAATGCCAGTCAGAAGTAGAACGTTCAGTCGGGCGAGTTGGTACAGATGCATTCTTGTAAAAAAGCACAAACTACGACAGACAAGAATAAGAAGTACACGTATCCTTCTTGTTCTTGTGCGTCGTACTTCGTCCCGTGTCCGTCTTGTTCTTGTCCGTCATAGTTCGCACTGTTTTACAAGAATTCAGTCAGAAGTGTTTGTCTAGAGACCGCCGTATTACAAAATGCACACATGGCCAGGACCTGGTCAGAGTTGCTGCCGCTTAGCATCGAACGCTTATTATTGCGAAAGCATTTCTTGTCTCATGACTGGCGTGTACAGGACCTGACCGCAGAGCGTGTCGGCAGATCGTGTCATTAGAGCATGTGCTCACGAAAATGACATTGCGGTTGGAACCAGGCCCTCTGTGTGGCAGGAGGGCACGGAACGCCTACGTCACGAAGGATGAATTTGCGGATTCTTTCGGCGATGAGCCGGTTTTGCTGCTGTCGCCCTTTTCTTCTCCCAGTGGCAGCATTCTCGGTACGACGCATGTTTTGCCCATCGGACCAGGAACACATGCGATGATGACGTAGGCCGGGAGAAGTCTTTTTCCTCGAAATAATTGGTGCTCTCATATGACTCGCAAGGCGTTGCCTCCACCCCACCGCGGAATTGCCAGGCGCGCGAAGAAATGACCGTCAACCGGGGGAGCTTTAGTGCCGGCCGAGCAAAAGGCCCCCGTCCCCTGAGCAGGCCTGGTGCACCCGGGCCGGCGCCTAACGGCGTCAGGTTTCGGTGACGTGTACGGATCTCTCCGTTCGAGAGGGGTGGATTTCTCCCTAGTGTGAAATCCGCTTAAAGGGGCCCCGAAACACATTTTCAGTGCATTGTTCTGCCTGCTGGTTGCATAGAATGAGTTATAGTAATGCTATTATCATCGGTCGCACCGCGTATACTGTGGTTTTTAATATTTTAATTAGCTCGCAAAAACAAATTCGTGGCGCTGACGGTGTCACCATACAGTGGCGGTTTTTAGCAGCGGATAAGACATCACCTTGCGCTAGCCCGATGATTGGACAAAGAGTAAATATACTGCGACATATCCTTTTAAACGAGCACTCACCAAAGTCATAAAGGAAAAAAATAACCGTAAGAGAATTGACGTTTCGGCACCACTACGGGTGCCTTGTTCACAATGGGATGAAAAACGAGACGGGCTGCTGCTTATGTAGGGAAAACGATGCGTATCGTGCGGATGTATATCTCGGGTAGATTGCCCTGCGTCCTGTTAATCGCTTGGCTTGTCATTTGTATGTGAAGGGATTCCTTGAGCAGACGAGTAGATAATGATTTTTGTTTCTCAAGTATGCGCGTGGAATCCCAGTCAATCAAGTGGCCTGTGTTTTGGTGGTGTTCGCCGAGAGCGTTAGAAGTCACTTTTTTGTTTTTGACGTCACGCTGGTGTTCTTTGAATCGTCTCCTGAAGTCCCTTGTTTCGCCTATATAGGCTGCACCGCATTCTTTGTAAGGAATTTTGTAAACTACCCCAGGGTAGCTGGTCTTTTCAAGCGGGTCCTTTGCTCGTACCAAATGGTTTCTGAGCTTGCTGGATAGGACATGGGCAACTTGGATGTTGTGACATTCCGTGTGTGCTACGAGGATCCCCGTTCGACGGCGCGGCGTAGACGGAGACCCGTGACAGCGGCATCATCAATTACCCAGCCATGCTCTTTGAGTGACGACCAGAACAACCGGACCCGCCGCCGCCCCGGGGAAACAGGCTTTATCCTCCCCAATTTCCGGGCACATTCCAGGACAAGGGAGCTGTCAGCGGGCCAGAGCGCGCCGTACCACAGCCGACGCTATGCGCTACCGCGAAGACAACATTCTTTCCCTCCCCCCCCCCCCCCTTTGTCGTGGGCTATCGCCGGGAAGGCACCCACAGCTTCCCAGAAGGGCCGTGACGGACACCTGTCAGACAGACAGGCAGTACTCGCCAAGAATGTGGAAAGACAGGCGCTAGTGAATTAGCTCCGAAGAGAGAGCCTGTGTATACTCTCACTTGAGAGAGAGTGGTGGCGTTTTTGTTGTTTATTTAGTTTGTATTGTTAACAGACTCTGGGTTCGAGGATAAGCCCAACCCAAGGGGTGGTCCCCATCTCGCATGTTATTTTGGATTGGAGAATTGATGCTTTGGGCGGGCCACTGGAAATGACCGCCCTTAGTCCTTTGTTAATCAAGTGCTTAAAAGCACATGTAAACGGATGCAGTCCAGTCTGAGCTCGGGCTCCATGCTTAGCATGAAATGTGATGCTACTTAGGCACTAACCTGCCCGGTCGATGAGTAAAGTAGTGCAAAGTTTGTTCTTTTGTAAATTCAGTTCTGCTTTTTCCAGTTTAACTCTCTGTATATGTATGTTGTAAAATTATGCTCTGCTGTCATCATCTACAAGCTCGCCTCCTATTCATCTTCCAAGCCGAACGACACTAGAGGAAGGGTTTGTGAACCATCCTCGAAGAAACGGACGACTACTGAAATTCTACTGCATACACGCTCAGGACGACATCGTTCGCCAAGAGGGCCTTCAGCGCCGAAGCCCGACGGCGTGCAGCTTCTGCCAGCAACCGCTCGAGCCCAACTCCGGAGCCACTCCATCGCCCCCATGAAGTCGTCGGCACGTAAGCTCAGACGCCCCAGCCTCTGATGTATAACCTTAATCATGTGTAATTATTGAATATACCTGTTTGTTTAAACTGAGCCATACGGTGTCTCTTTGCCTCTCCGTCCCGTGTGGACCTGCGCATCATGGGGGTCATCACACTGGTGTCAGAAGTGGGGTCTCAAAAGCAAATGTCCTCTGAATGCTGCGACATTCATGACTTCAAAATTGTAATCAAAAGGGAATCACGGGACTGATTGTGGGACTTTTACCCCCATTTGAGAGGCTTGAGGCACCGGAGGGCTTAAAAAAAATGTCTTTATCTGAGGGAGCTCCCACTCCACAGCCGTCGCTCGGAGCAAGCATGCTGGCATTAGGAAGCGTCATTCCGACGTTTACGGGAGATAAGACAGGGGTTCCAATCTGCGATTTCTTTTCCATGCTAGAAGAGATTGGGAAAATGGGGGGATGGTCCGATGCTCAAATGCTGGGAATGGCGAGGTGTAAGATGGCAGGAGCTGCTCATGATTTTGCATGGCGAGACGAAAAAGTAAAATCCACAAAATCATTTGCGGAATTTAAGAAGCTCGCGTTTGAGCATTTCGACACTGAACCACGTCACGTGCGGGTACAGAGGTTCCGTGACGCCGGACAGATGGTAGGGGAGGACGTGCGAACATTTGCGTCGCGGCTTCAGCGCCTAGCACGCGATACGTTAAGCAGGGAGGAGGAAGGAGACCAGCTAAGGAAGAAATACGCGGAGGATCTACTTAAAGAGGAAATGACCGCTTTGTTCGTGGCTGGTCTGCAAGACCCCGTGCGCCGGTTCGTGCTCTCGCGCAAGCCGAGCAATTTTGACCAAGCCGTGGAGGCCGCATTGGATGAGGAACAAAATGAGGCGTTAACGACAGCCGCAGCGAGAGTACGCGTCATAGAGAGAGCGGTGCTCAACCCTGAGGTTGCTCTCTTGACAGAGCGGTTAGATCGCTTAGAACAGCTGCTATCTCAGCAGGTAGAATGCCAGGTTGAAGCGCGCGCTCAACAGCGCCCATTCGCTGGAAACCGGAGACCGCCACAAAGCTACAGACGCGGTATGCGAGATTTTGAAGAAATCGTATGCTTCGCTTGCCAGGGTCGCGGACACATCGCCAGGTTCTGCCAAAACGTGCGCCGTGGGGAGCCACAAAGAGAAGCAGGCGAGACACGCCCTAAGCAAGCCTACAGCGGGGCTCCAGATACCGAGACAAAAAACTAGTTAGTCCTCCCCAGCCTGAGGAGCGTGGGGAGGGAGCAGTGGATGATGAGGTGGTGGTAGTTTGTGTGGCCGACGAGGCATGCCCTGTTGTGCGTTGCAAGTTAAATGGTTGCTGCATGGAATTGTTGATAGATACGGGGTCAAAGGTGACATTGCTTAAGGAGAGCAGTTTTAACACGCTTCGAAGGAAGGGGGACCGCGAGGTGTTGGAAGCGTCGGGTGGTATGGCAACCAAATTTGTAGGCATAACGGGGGATCCTCTTGGCATAAGTAGACTCTACCGGTTACACTTCTCTCTCGGCGGAATTGCATTGGAGCACCCCTGCTACGTATGCCCGGACACGGTGTCTCTGCCAAACGGAGTGTCAGGTATATTAGGGCAGGATTTTTTGAGAAAAGGGAAGGTAGTAGTCTCATTCTCTGAGGAAGAGGTTAATGCGGGCGGCTCAAAAGTTCCGTTTTTGAACAGGAGAGGGGCTGAGATTCGCATTACCGATATTGACACCCGTCAAACAGTGGGATCATTGGAGAAGGTATATTCGCGGGTTGCCGTCCGGCTGGTCGAGGAGGCGGTCGTCCTTCCTTGGTCGGAGCACATTTTGTACGCGTTTGTGCCTTCAGATGTTGAGAGCGGCGCCGTGGGAGTGCTTGAGCCGGTCGACTCTCTCAGCAATGGCCTGAAGGCAGCCGCGTGCCTCGTGACAGTTAATGACGCCCACAGAGTGCCCCTACGGGTGGTTAACTGTAGCCAGCAGCCACTGAGCCTTCCCAAGAACAAAACATTGGCTTTCTTCACCTCTGCGATAGAGCAACGTGAGCCCACCGATACGGTACTCGCAACTGTAGAGCATGCTAGTCCTTCGGCTGCTCCAAAGGTGTCGTTCGATCTTTCTCACATAAAATCCAGAGAGAGGGAGGCTCTGGCTGGTTTGCTGAACGAATACTCGGAGGTATTCGCCGCGTCCAACCTGGATTTGGGCTGCTGTGGCGTTATAAAGCACAGGATAGAAACCGGCACTTCATCGCCCGTTTACCAGCGTGCGTACAGGATTCCTTACTCCCAACGTGAGGAGATGGAGCGGCAGGTGCAGGACCTGATTGATCGCGGCATTGTCGAACACTCAAAGTCACCCTGGGGAGCACCAGCACTATTGGTGGAAAAGCCAGATGGCTCGTATCGATTGGTAGTGGACTACCGCAAACTAAATGCCGTAACTCGCATCGATCCATACCCCATCCCCAATATACAGGAGACGCTTTCTCAGCTGGGCTCTGCCAGGTACTTCACGGTAGTGGACATGGCGGCGGGATTCTGGCAGATAGCAATGGATCCGGCAGATGCCGAGAAAACGGCATTCAACACGCCCTCAGGGCACTATGAATGGAATAGAATGCCGATGGGTCTGGCCAACAGCCCTGCTGTCTGGCAGAGAACCGCTGATGTTATCCTGGCAGGTCTTCTGGGGAGGCTGTGCTTCGTGTATATGGATGACATTATCATATACAGTGACAGTTTTGATAACCATTTGCGCGATATTGAGCAGGTTTTGGTGCGACTAAGAGCAGCGGGTCTCAAGCTGAAGCCCTCTAAGTGCCAATTCCTCAAAAACGAGGTGAAATACCTCGGGCACGTTGTTTCAGCTGACGGCGTGCGACCGGACCCTGAGAAACTAAGGTGTGTCTCGGATTTTCCATCCCCGACTAGCGTCCGCCAGGTCCGGCAGTTTCTCGGCCTGATCGGTTACTACCGAAGGCACATAGAGGAGTTCGCCAAGTTCGCTAAGCCGCTCACCGCCTTAACAGCCAAAAATGTCGCCTTTCGCTGGGACGAAAACGCGGAGAATGCTTTTGGGGCCCTGAAAAGGAAGCTAATGAGTGCACCGCTGTTGCGCCACCCGGATTTTAATTTGCCCTTCGTTATGGCCACAGATGCGTCAAAGTTCGCAGTGGGTGCCGTGCTATCTCAGGTTATCGAGGGCAAAGAACATCCCGTTGCTTTTGCTAGCCGACAGCTGAGCCCCACAGAGCAAAAGTACGGAGCTACGGAAAGGGAGTGCCTCGCCGTTGTCTGGGCAGTAAATCACTTCAGATGCTACCTTTACGGCCGCAAATTCAAGCTAGTCACAGACTGCCATCCTCTGAAATGGGTGATGAGTGTCAGGGACCCTAGCTCGCGACTCGCTAGATGGAATCTACACCTGCAGGAATACTGCTTTGAAGTTGAGCACAAGTCAGGAAAGACACATCTGAATGCTGATGCACTCAGCCGCACAGCTGCCGTGGCAGCTATAGAAGAGTTTGTCCCCGTAGTCGACCCCGCCGAATTACGCACAGAGCAGTGCAAAGATCCTGACCTGAAGCGAATAATCGAAAGCTTAGAGGGCGCACCGTCTCACCCCGAACAGCTAGGTTATTTCATTGGCAAAGACGGCACCCTGTGTCGGCGCACGAGGTCAACCAGGAAAGGGAGACCAGAGAAAACCGCTTGGGAGAGAGTCGTCATACCTCGGTCGTGGACAGAAAGGGTTCTTCGCGCGTTTCACGATGCGCCATGCGCCGGTCATTTTGGCGTAGCGAAGACACGCAGGCGTGTGGAGCGTTTGTACTTTTGGAGTGGCATGCGACAGGATGTTAGAGACTACTGTGCGAAGTGTCATTCCTGTCTCGAAAGAAAAACACCCAAGGGACGAAGACCACCTCCAATTCAGCCGTTCCCTGAGGTTTCGGCTCCCTTCGAGCGGACAGGCATGGACATAATGGGCCCATTGCCCACGACCACTTCCGGAAACAAGTACATTTTAGTATTTGTCGACCACCTTTCAAAATACGCGGAAGCGGTAGCACTCCAAGATCAGAAGGCAGACACGGTTGCAAGAGCATTTGTCGAACAGATCGTGCTCCGACATGGACCCCCGAGGCAACTCTTGACAGATCGGGGAACGAACTTCGTGTCGCAGCTAATGAGGAGAGTTTGCGAGCTGCTTAAGATCGCTAAGAAGCAGACAACACCGTACCATCCGGCTTGCAACGGCGCGGTGGAGCGACTGAACCAAACCGTGGCCGGGTTCCTGTCGCATTTTGTTTCGCGCGACCAGCGGGACTGGGACTTGTGGCTCCCGTATGCAATGTTTGCCTACAATTCCGCAGCACACGAGAGCACGGGCGAATCGCCATTCTTTCTTCTCTACGGCCGAGACCCGGACCAGCCTAGTGAAGTGCCAGAGGGCCCCCGTCGTGTCCCATACGCTTCACTGGACGACTATAAGGTTGAGCTAGAATCGCGCTTGCAAGTGGCGAGGGACATCGCAAAGGAGTCCTTAAAGAAAGTGGCGAAGCGCAGGAAGGTGGTGCACGATCGCAGTGCTAGAGACGCGCCGTTTAATGTGGGGGACAGCGTGTACATTGAAAACTGCCAAAGGCAGATTGGGCTAGCTCGTAAGTTCCAGACGAAGTGGAGAGGACCGTGCGAGGTTGTCGAGAAGGTTTCTCCGGTAAACTTCAGAGTCCGAGACGTGAACCGGCGTTTGATAAGGATACACGCAAATCGCCTCAAGTCGGCACCGGTTCAGTATTCACGAAATGAGGAAAGGGAAAGCGCGGATTTTGATGGGGACAGAAGTGAAGCGGAGCGCGCAGATAGTTCGCAAGAAACGCCCTCTCCTGCATTTGTTCGGCGGGCGCCCGAGGTGACGGCCGGAATGCCACCGGATTTACTTCATGCATTGCTAGAAGAAGAAGCGCGCGAGGTGGCCGCGCAGATAACGCCAGGAGAGGCTCCTGCCACGAGCCCTCGCGAGTCCCAAAGCAGACAAAGGGGCACAGACTTACTTAGTATGACTCATGAAGGCCGATATCCGCTGCGAAATCGGAAAGCTAAGTCGGACTAATGGCGTAAACAGAGCGGAGTTTTGAACTGGTTAGAATTGTGTAATGCCACAGCTCATAACATTGCTATGTGCTTATGTGTTAAGTTATCGGAGTTGGTAGTTAAACCTTTCTGTCATTAAGTAACACCTTCACAGGAGAGCATGCGGAGCGCATGCAGAACCTGCCCTACTTCCTTTCGTTATCTATATTTTTGTCTGTGCCGTGATCGTGCTAGAAGTGGGAGCTCCTTTATAACTGTGGTAAATTTATTTCGTCCAGTTTGGACTAGAAAAGAGAGGCTTGGGTGCTGAGTTTCATGTTTATCTGTAAAAGAAGATCAGTGCTGCCCCTGGAGACGCCAGTATTGACAGCGGAGGCATATGGTGTTGTGCAGTGGTGTTGAGTGCAGCGAAAAGTGTTTTGTCGGACGCACTGTGCGAGGCGATTCAGAAAGACAAGGGGAGCTGCGTGGACTCAAATGTTCGGAGAACATTCTTCTGGAGGGTGAGCGAGTGTGACATTCCGTGTGTGCTACGAGAATCCCCGTTCGACGGCGCGGCGTAGACGGAGACCCGTGACAGCGGCATCATCAATTACCCAGCCATGCTCTTTGAGTGACGACCAGAACAACCGGACCCGCCGCCGCCCCGGGGAAACAGGCTTTATCCTCCCCAATTTCCGGGCACATTCCAGGACAAGGGAGCTGTCAGCGGGCCAGAGCGCGCCGTACCACAGCCGACGCTATGCGCTACCGCGAAGACAACATTCTTTCCCTCCCCCCCCCCCCCCCTTTGTCGTGGGCTATCGCCGGGAAGGCACCCACAGCTTCCCAGAAGGGCCGTGACGGACACCTGTCAGACAGACAGGCAGTACTCGCCAAGAATGTGGAAAGACAGGCGCTAGTGAATTAGCTCCGAAGAGAGAGCCTGTGTATACTCTCACTTGAGAGAGAGTGGTGGCGTTTTTGTTGTTTATTTAGTTTGTATTGTTAACAGACTCTGGGTTCGAGGCTAAGCCCAACCCAAGGGGTGGTCCCCATCTCGCATGTTATTTTGGATTGGAGAATTGATGCTTTGGGCGGGCCACTGGAAATGACCGCCCTTAGTCCTTTGTTAATCAAGTGCTTAAAAGCACATGTAAACGGATGCAGTCCAGTCTGAGCTGGGGCTCCATGCTTAGCATGAAATGTGATGCTACTTACGCACTAACCTGCCCGGTCGATGAGTAAAGTAGTGCAAAGTTTGTTCTTTTGTAAATTCAGTTCTGCTTTTTCCAGTTTAACTCTCTGTATATGTATGTTGTAAAATTATGCTCTGCTGTCATCATCTACAAGCTCGCCTCCTGTTCATCTTCCAAGCCGAACGACACTAGAGGAAGGGTTTGTGAACCATCCTCGAAGAAACGGACGACTACTGAAATTCTACTGCATACACGCTCAGGACGACATCGTTCGCCAAGAGGGCCTTCAGCGCCGAAGCCCGACGGCGTGCAGCTTCTACCAGCAACCGCTCGAGCCCAACTCCGGAGCCACTCCATCGCCCCCATGAAGTCGTCGGCACGTAAGCTCGGACGCCCCAGCCTCTGATGTATAACCTTAATCATGTGTAATTATTGAATATACCTGTTTGTTTAAACTGAGCCATACGGTGTCTCTTTGCCTCTCCGTCCCGTGTGGACCTGCGCATTATGGGGGTCATCACAATGTCGTAGTCAGCCAGTATCCGGCATAACGTCTCGCTGACACCAGGGGCATATGGGATGGTTGCACGTTTTTTTCTTATTGGCTGCTTTTGTTTCGGCTTGAGGGGCCGCAGCGTGTCGTTCTTGTGGTTGTAGCACTTGACGCGGGTATCCGTTCTTTGAATGCTCCTTTCTTATGCGGCGGACTTCACGAGTTCTTTTGCATGGGCTTGAACAAAGCTTGAAAAGCTTGAAGGCACGATTGTAAAGCGCCGCGGCAACGGAGCGTTTCTGCCCTATTGGGTGAACAGAATGAAAATTCAGGTAATTCCGTGTGTGGGTAGGCTTCCTGTACACGCTCGTCGTGATGCCGTTTGCTGTTCGTTCGATGAGGACGTCGAGGAAAGGGAGGCGCCCATTGCTCTCTTCTTCCATCGTGAACTGAACGCTCTCTTGAAATGAGTTCAGGTGCCGTAGAAATTTTTCCGCATCCTGTCGTCGGATGATGCAGAAACAGTCGTCGACGTACCGCAGGAAAAACCTAGGTGGCAGGTCGAACGACGCAAGCGCACGACTCTCTATCGTTTCTAGGGCAGGTTGGAGCAGACTACGGAAATGGAGGCTCCCATTGCTGTGCCGAAGATTTTCTTGTACATCGTCTTATTGAACACAAAGTATGTGTTTGACAAGCAGAATTTTAGGAGCCGGCACAAGTCGTCTGTCTCTACGGGCGTACGTTCTGGCAGAGACAAGTCGTTCTTCAGGGCATTCCTGCAGCACTCGACTGCGAAGTCCACCGGCACGCAAGTAAACATGGACCTCACGTCGAACGACACCATAATGTGATCATCGCCAAAAGTCGCAGTCTTCAGTTTGTCAATGAAATGTGTCGAGTTTTTGACGTGCGTAGGCGTGTTTCCTGCCAAAGGCGCCAATACCCGGTGGAGGTATCCCGACAACTTGTTCAGTGGTGACCGTGTGAAGTCGACAATCGGGCGAAGTGGTACCTCCTTCTTGTGTATCTTGGGCACCCCGTATATAGCTAGCGCCGAGCCGTTGTGACAAAGTAGGCGATTGTAAAGATAGCCTTCGTCGGGGGGGACGAACTTGAAAACATCAGTAAGAAGTTTTTGCAGCTCGGACTCGATTTTCTTTGTAGGGTCTCGCGCCAGCTTGGCGTACGTCGTTGTGTCCTCCAGAAGGGCGTACATTTTTTGCACATAGTCGGTGCGGTCTAAAACGACAGTGGCGTTACCCTTGTCAGCAGGCAAGATGACGATGTCTTTGTTCTTCTGCAGCCTGGTCAATGCTGTTTGCTCTGCGGGTGTGATAGTGCGAGTCTTGCTTTTAGCAAGCTTAGAAAGAGCTCCAATGGCCCTTGAGCGTGCTTCGCTTTGTAAGCTGGGGGCGACCTCGCGTATAGCCTCTTCAACAGCGTAGGTCATGTTAACAGCATTTGGAGGAGCGCCAGTATTGAAGTACAGGGGGCCTACCCACACAGGGAAGTACCTGAATTTTCATTCTGCGCATCCAATAGTGCAGAAATGCTCAGTTGCCGTGGCGCTTTACAATCGTGCCTTCAAGCTTTGTTCAAGCCCATGCAAAAGAACTCGTGAAGTCTGCCGCATAAGAAAGGAGCTTTCAAAGAACGGATACCCGCGTCAAGTGCTACATACACAAGAACGACACGCTGCGGCCACTCAAGCCGAAGCAAAAGCAGCCAATAAGAAAAAACGTGCAGCCATCCCATATGCCCCTGGTGTCAGTGAGACGTTATGCCGGATACTGGCTGACTACGACATCCAAGTTGCCCATGTCCCATCCAGCAAGCTCAGAAACCATTTGGTACGAGCAAAGGACCCGCTTGAAAAGACCAGCTACCCTGGGGTAGTTTACAAAATTCCTTGCAAAAAATGCGGTGCAGCCTATATAGGCGAAACAGGGGACTTCAGGAGACGATTCAAAGAACACCAGCGTGACGTCAAAAACAAAAAAGTGACTTCTAACGCTCTCGCCGAACACCAGCAAAACACGGGCCACTTGATTGACTGGGATTCCACGCGCATACTTGAGAAACAAAAATCATTATCTACTCGTCTGCTCAAGGAATCCCTTCACATACAAATGACAAGCCAAGCGATTAACAGGACGCAGGGCAATCTACCCGAGATATACATCCGCACGATACGCAACGTTTTCCTTACATAAGCAGCAGCCCGTCTCGTTTTTCATCCCATTGTGAACAAGGCACCCGTAGTGGTGCCGAAACGTCAATTCTCTTACGGTTATTTTTTTCCTTTATGACTTTGGTGAGTGTTCGTTTAAAAGGATATGCTGAATTTCCCTCGCCAGACAGGTTTCCGTCAAACCCTCAACTAAATATACTGCGAATTGGGTTAATAACTAGAGATACGTTTTGTCAAGTTTTTGCGTTTTATATTACATTAACAAAACCAGCTTGTTTGCCCTAGATAAAAGCACTGTAAATCAAGTAAAACAAGAACACGCCACCAGAGGCACTGGCTACTGTTTGCATCGAAGGACTTTGCGCCTCTCTGTAAACATCCTACGACCTAGCACTAAACACTTATGGCTACTCTCTATGTATCTGAGAGCGGCTTCGCGGAATCGATCCGATCGAGTCATTGCACTCTATAAGCGTTCGTTTCGGTCCCACGGAAAGATGCGTTCGTTTCACATTTAGCAGGCAGTGCGCATCGTCAGTTTATGGAGAAACAACGGGCGGTGGCGCCAGATGGCGCCACGTACCCCTCAACAGCGCGCGCTCCTTGTTTGCCGTGGCCAACCAGCGCGCTAGTAGCGACTATATAGAGACAGGCGATGGTTGACGGTCAGCAGTAGCGGTACGCCTTATGCTAAATGTGTCTGATATCTTGCGCAGGCTGTCACACCGTCGCAGTGTCTCGCGCCCGAGTTCGGATCCATAAGTAAGGGAACGCCACTGATCAGTGTTCCCTTCTGCGCCGTCGACGTGACGATGAAGCATCGCTGGGTCAGCTGGGCGTTCACATGGTTGTTGTAATCATGCAAATGGCGCTGCCAACCTTGGCATGAACGAGTTACAGAGAACAGGCAACCATGGAGTGCAAACTTTCGCCACGTGCTAAGATAGGCTGTTTTGATTTGTCGCTCTCGGTGTCGTCATTGCGAGAGTGAAATGGGAATGTAAAGCTGCGCGAAAATAGAGTTGAGGGCAGCATTTTGTTTGCTTGTATTTTGAAATTTCTTCATTGAATAACTCCCGTTCCTATGCATCGATTCTCGTAATTCTTTTTGAGTCAGCATCTGTGTGACATAAAGAATCCTTATGAAGCGTAACCGGCATCCGTTCAAGCCGTGTTTCGCAGCCACTTTAAGACGCGGAAGGCTTTTCCAAGAAGGAGCACACTGTTGAAGCAGGAGCAGGTGGGCTACCGAATGTTCAGAAAGACTGAGGAGGTTTCTGCCTTGCTGAGAGGTAGAAAAATGGTGAGTCGGTGTTCGGTGGTGATCTGCCGCTTGTTCCTCCAGGGAGTTGAAAAGCGCGGCGCCTCCGATAAGAGTATTTGCGACGTAGATGGGGACTCCCATTGGTAATCGAGTGAAACGACGCAGAGAACCTTCCAGTCTGCTTGCTCGAGAAGCTGTGAGTCATCGTTGGTAGGGATAGGCGTACATTCCCCTGGAATAAACGAGTGCTTCAATGACTCGGCGGAGTTCGTGTCCTCTGAGTCCATATTTGTAACGACTTATACGCGAGAGCATGGTGAATTTGTTTCAATTGTTGCAGGAGCTGAATGGGCCACACGTTGCACTTCCATCTTGTTGAGACGTGAAGCCAAGGATCTCGATGCGGCTACGTCAGAGGATGGGGGTTTGAGCGAGGGAAAGTTGAATGAGGTCGCGGTAGGAAGAAGCGGCATTTTGGGGAGCGTTCGAAACCATGATGTATTCCGACTTTTCGGTGGAGCAACTAAGACCGATGTTGCGTGCATGTTCCTGAACGACGTCGAGGCCGTGCTGCAAAATAGATTCTAGTTCCCCAATGTTTCCAGTGGTAGACCACAGGGAAATACCGTCCGCGTAATTTTCGGGGCGCAGACCAGGAATATGAGAGTTTTCAAGGCAGTTCTTTCATTGCCAGGTTGAAAAGCACAGGGGAAAGAACGGATCCCTGTGGTGTGCTTGCGGTAAGAGAAAAGGGATCGGAAGGTCTGCCGTCGGTGTTTATGATTTGGAAGGTCCTGTCTGTAAGAAAGTATCGGATGTAGTTGCACATGCGGACACAAGAACGAGTGTCTGCCAGGTTGGTCTGCCAGGTTTGGTGACTCTGGATTGATGGGGTAGACACGTGGGCCACCCTACTCCTGACCGATTTTAGTGCGAAAGCACTTCTTCGTGGGATCAAACCCAACCACGAATCTGGTGGCTTGCATGATCTTGAGGGTGCAGAAATAAAATAAATATTGCCGCGACTATGTTTCGAACCAGCTGCGGCATGAACAGATAAGCTTCGCAGGCCATTGCACGAGAACACTATGCTATCGCCGCAGTCGATCACGCCTCCTGTTGTTGTTGTTGTCTCTGAAGCAATGGCACATACCCACGCTGGTGTATTGGCCAGAGTTTGGTTCAGATCCAAACAGGAGAAAAATGCATCCATGTTTATCTCAAACGGTTCGAAATAAAAATTGAGGAATCTGGGAAAGCGAATAACCAATTTTTAAAAATTTTGAAGAGAGTGGAATGAAAATCGAGGAAACAAAAAGGTGACAGTTGAAATAAATATTTAAAAAGTAATAATAATAAACAAATGAATTTTGAGGCCAAAGCAGAGGAGAAGAAGACTAGTGTTAACACTAAAATCTCCCGGTCTCGATCACATACCCGTGAAGAAGCTACACACCTGCTTGAGACGTCCTTTGACAGTAGCACCGAACGTGAGGAGGACGGGAATAGTAAACGGCAGCCTTAATCAAGCGAAGGGAATTTGCAAATGCCTAATTCTCTGTCATGCAAACCGCCGGCAGCAGAGAATGAAATGATCTAAGGATTCCACGTCCCCAGATGACGTACAAAGATTCGACGGCGTCAACCCAGAACGACATAAATAAATATGAAGGCGAGAAATCCTGCAGCGCAATAGTGTCATGGAATCCTCACATTGCTTTGAAGCACATGAATGAACGTTCCATGAGAATTCTCAGTGTTCGTAGGCCGCTGTAGCAAGAATGGGCTCATGGCTCAGGTTGTCATGTAGTTGGAAACGTTCAGAACGGAACACAGTCAGTATAGGGCAAGGTTTGGAACGACGCGGACAACAGCCCATTGATGATTCATTTCTCTGAGGAATCCGCCATCGAATTTGAAGTAATGCCACAGTGCCCTGTAATACACTGAAAACATACTTCTTTCGCTTATGAAGGGGCACGAAGAATGTTAGGGATCGGTACAAGAGACTAGTTCTCCAGCTTTCAAGCGCTGCGAAGTCCGAGAGACTGATTACATCAGGGATAGAGCGGGAACTTTTTGAAGGGCTATACCAATAGCGAGAAATTCAGCAGCAAAAATTGGCGAATAATCTGGAACTTGGACATAACTCCAATCTAGTGCATGGAAATAAAAGCCTACTGCTGCTTTTTCACCATGTTGAGAGGCATATGCCAAAATCGCTGATTGGCTCTTATACTGGAACACATACTATTCCAGGAGACAATTCATCACATTGGAAGCGAAGTTCTTTCCATACTGCAGCAGCGTATGGTCAAAGCAAAAAGCAGGAGCAGCCTCCACATTTCTAACGCATTGCACAACCTAAACTTGACTGCAGTTCTAGACAACGCGTACTCTGTAAACAGAAATTGAGGCAGCTTTTATTGAGGCTAATGTTTATCTTGAAACAAAGCTGGGCTTGTCAAAAAAATGGGGGGAGCCACTCGAGTCATAGGCTCAAGTCCCCGCAAGAAGGTGCGCACTGTGAAAAGCCGGAAGCGAGAGTTCAATTGCCGTGCGCGGAATTCCAGAAAGAGAACGTTTGCTACTGATTTTGGCGAACCCAGCCAAGAAGGCGCCTCTCCAAAACCACCACATGTTGAATTTTGTATCTAGAACAACCGGGGAACTGAACGCAACAGAATTCCAAAATTTCTCTTGCGTACGGCTTATAGAGAACGAAAATAGTGCCTCTGCCCTTACCAAATCTCTTGTTGCTGAATCGCGTCAGGCGAATGAGAGCGCGCTCAGCTTTCAGGATAGTACTTTACATATGAGGTCGCCAGTCTAAATGAGGCTCGTATTTTGCACCTAGGTATGTTAATGACTCAACTTGTGAGATTTGGGCGCCGCAGTAAAGTATGGAGATATAAAAAGCGGACGCTGGTGGGAAAACGAGAACGGAAGAATTGTTCACGTTGAGAACTAGATGTAACTTACACAGTGCAGCTCCCAAGGCATTGAGCCAGGCTTGCAATAGCTGGTAGTGCGAATGAATATCTCAAGCAGATGTAAAAAAGGCTACGCAAACCGCATACACATACAATCTGATATCAGCCTGAATAGGTACGTCCCACATGAGTATGTTAAAATGTAAAGGGCGCAGGACCGATCTCTGAGGCACACCTCTGGTCTAGGAAAAGGTTTCGGAAGTATAGGAGCTGCTGGAGCGGAAGAAACTTCCCTACATAGGAAACTTGCCGTACATAGGCAAGAATGCAAAAAGACGGGAGAGCCTCGTGCTTAACTGCAACACACACTCGCGCTGTACACTGCACATAGTCGTCTTGATCAACTTCTATCTGTGGCGAAAACAGATCAGATCAGCTTAACCTCAATCTGAGATTAACCTGAGCCTAATATCGTCGCCAGACGTGTCGACGGTCCAAAAGATCAAGACAATGAGACAATCAGGCTAAACACATGTTTTCGCCAGTGTACACGGTCTAACTGCTTTAAAACCCTACCACTTTTTCGCTCACAACTCCGGTGACGAGGCCGGATTTTGTGCAGAACGGGAGCCTTAATGCCGTCGCGTTCAATCTCTGCAGTATGCTTATCTGTCGAATAGGGCCACTCTTATGTTGTGTGAAGACATGTAGTCACAATCAGCCCTTAGTGGACTACGTTTCTCTGTTGGCTGCTCCCTTGTTACGTTGAAGAATGGCCTCGCATTCGCTGATGCACCGCTTCTTGTCTTCCCCAGGCGACCGACCGGCACCCGGCAGCGTGCTCGCTGCGCTAAGGCACGGTTTGTCGACGTATTTTGGTCGTGGTTGAGGAGCTTTTCTTACCTCGTCTGTTTCATAAGGATGTTTTTTTCGTGGTGTTTTTTTCAAAATGAATTGTTACTAACCCCCTCTACTTCCACCAGTCACTTGGCTTAATTCAGAGTGTGCGTACGGAACGATCGATTGCCGTGGCGCATTTATGCAATCGTAGCGAAAAATAATGCATCATTACAGACCCCCACGACTGCAAGCTCCTTGTGGGCAACGTCCATTGCTGTGGTAGGGTTATCAAGTACGCTGTGTTGAGATATTCGGAAACAAAGGCTTCGTGGAACTGGTGAAGACCGCGATTCATATCACTGCAGCTGAGATGAAAGTCACCTTCTTGAAACTACTTTTGGAATGGAGAAAATTTTTTAAAACTGCGAGGTCAAAGGCGTCACAATATAATGCCTCATCGGCCTGGGAAGAATGTGCGCATTTATTGAACATTTGCACTTCAATGCCAAAAATTACTGATAATTCCAAGAATGCGACGAACTTCCCTCCCGGATGTTCTGTCCTCAAAGAGCCTTTTATTAGTATAAACTTTTGCTTATCTTCAGTCTTCAGAGGGTGAAGCCTTTTTGATGTCCTCCGTGTGAAAGCAACATCAGAAAAGTTGCAAAACAATTACAATTGCTGACTTCAAACTTGAAGCCAGTGACCGTCCTGCCATTACTTTCATAGCACGAGAACGGTGAACCAAATCAGCCTGCAACGTGTATAGTTGCTGTTTTTAAAGCGAAAGCTTTACTGGGCTACGATGAACAGGTCGTGACCGCAAAAACGTGTCCGCACCAGTTGTGGAGAAAGCAGAAGAGGTAGCATAAAACGAGTGAATGTAATGGCAAGAAGATCATGTGAGGATGCTGCGCAAAGAAAAATTTTCGAAAACGGAATAATAGTTAATTAATTAGAGCCAAAAATGTCCAAAAAGTGGGCGGGCCAGAGCAAAGTGGCGCAAAACTTGAAAACGCCGCAAGTGTGGGACCACGTGCCAGGAAGTGTGGGCGGAGCCAACACGTGGCATCAAATTTGAACACCCGATATGAATACTGAGAAGAAACGACGGAAAATGTGCAGTTAATCAAAATCTATTCAATTATAAATGAATATTGAAAAATGTTAAGCGTAAATTAAGGTGAACTAATGGGGAATTAAGGGTGTTATTGGGGATTTAAGGTTGATTAAGGGTGAATTAAGGAAAATTAATGGTGTAACGGTGTGGCGTGAAGCAATGCCAGGCGAAACATTGTGGGGTTGAATTGGGGAGATAAGTACTTTCTCCCCACTCAATCGCGGCTGACACGGTTCAAAGCCGCCCGGACCCCACCCCGTGATCGCGTACGCTACCGAGCGCACGCCGACCACGGCGGGCCTTGCTCTGGGGGAACAAAGGAACGACACATTGGCTGACACAAACAGGCATTTATTGCTACAGAAACAATAACGCCAGCTAGCAACAAGGTACGCTAATGAATCGAGGGCGTCCGACTCACCAGCAAGGTTCCGAGCGAATGTTCGCCCGCGCTAGGGCAAGGGATATAAACTCCGCAGGCCGGACGGGACGAGTACGGGAGCCTGTCTCCCCGTCGCTTCTTCGCCCCGTCGGCGAAGAGCGGAGCCGCCAGCGACGCGTCCGATCGCGGCGATTATCCCGGCCGAAGAGAGCCCATCTCCCGCGGGCGGGCTTCAGCAGTCTCCCGCGCAGCGACGCTGGCGCCCTCTCTTGCCAGTTAATGTAACTGGCAAGGGAACGCGCTCATCCTCGGGGGGGGGGGGGGGGGGGGAGACTGCTGCTGCACGGTGCCTCGCGGGAAAGCAAACTCAGGGGGCTGCAGGGCAGGTCCCCACATCCCCCCAACCTTAAATAGACCCACGCGCCTGAAAGTACATGCTATGGAGGAGTCTCCTGGTCTTCATGTCTTTGAGGCACGTCTTGCAGCGGAGGTCACGCCGACAGCGTCCACGCAGACTTCCGCGGTATTCCGAAGGCGGCGTGAAGGTCTCCGCTGGGACGACTCGTATGGCCCGCGGACTACCGTGTCCGCAGGCCCGCGAATCGAAGGCCGGTGGGAAAACTGCAGGCCAGGATCCTGCAGTAGTCGCCAGGGCAGCAGCAGCCGGAGGTGACTGCTGACTGGTCTCGCCACAGCTGCCCCGGATGGATGCGGCGAACAGGATACAGGCCGCTCCGTCGCAGCAGGTGGCAGCGAGACGATGTGCACCGGTCAGCAAGCCTGGGTGGCTCCACCGGATCTGCAAAATTGTCGAAACGCTCTCGGCGTGCCTTTAACGTAGGTCACGGGAGGGGAAACGGCATCCGCAAGGGCCTCGTGGCACAATGCCTAACTCGCTAGCAAAACGTGTCGGCGGCTGTGCAAACGCAAAGTTCGAGTGAACAAAGCCCTTTCTTGAGTTGAACGAGACTGCTCAGTTCGTGCGAGGTTACAAAAAAAACGGACGGGCAGCAAAGTGCGCCCCCTCTCAACGTCACGGTCCGGTGGTCATGTCTCTTTTAATGCGGTGCAGGCAGCTCCGAAGAGCCTCAGGCCTAACGACCACTCCGACGATGACCGTGACCACAACAAAGACCCGAAACGGGTTTTGTGCGCGCAGCCGCGAGGACACATCAGCTTTGTGGGGTGGTCCTACCCCGCTCACTGCACAAAGCAGCTTCTGAGCGGTCGGCGCCCACCGTATCGGACGGTGTCGGAGCGCCCGGTGCCGAGCTGCAATACCAGCGAGCTCGTAGCGGCACCCGTGGCCCCAGGCCACCCGGCTCCCGGAGCCGCGACTCCCAGAGTCGAAAAAGAGATAGTAGAGAAAATATGTACAGAAACTCGGACCACCCACGCGGCTTCCGTACTCACTCGCTTCGGGGCTCGGCGACTCCGCGGGCGCTAGGCCTCGAACTCCCTCGATGCGGACCAAGTCATTCTCACGAAGAAACTCCAGGGAAAAAAAATGTGCTGAGCATGTCGAGAAGTTCAAACATGCTGCAGCGCAATACACCTCGCACTCAAGAAAGCATGCCGCAGGTCCTAGCGATCAAAATTCACTCTAGGCCTAGCACTTGTCAAGTTCGGACAAAGAGCGTTCCTCGAACCGAACCGACAGTCGTCCAATGTTCCAAGAGCAGGCCCCACGTTGGGCGCCAGATGTGGGGTTGACATGGGGAGATAAGTACTTTCTCCCCACTCAATCGCGGCTGACACGGTTCAAAGCCGCCCGGACCCCACCCCGTGATCGCGTACGCTACCGAGCGCACGCCGACCACGGCGGGCCTTGCTCTGGGGGAACAAAGGAACGACACATTGGCTGACACAAACAGGCATTTATTGCTACAGAAACAATAACGCCAGCTAGCAACAAGGTACGCTAATGAATCGAGGGCGTCCGACTCACCAGCAAGGTTCCGAGCGAATGTTCGCCCGCGCTAGGGCAAGGGATATAAACTCCGCAGGCCGGACGGGACGAGTACGGGAGCCTGTCTCCCCGTCGCTTCTTCGCCCCGTCGGCGAAGAGCGGAGCCGCCAGCGACGCGTCCGATCGCGGCGATTATCCCGGCCGAAGAGAGCCCATCTACCGCGGGCGGGCTTCAGCAGTCTCCCGCGCAGCGACGCTGGCGCCCTCTCTTGCCAGGTAATGTAACTGGCAAGGGAACGCGCTCATCCTCGGGGGGGGGGAGACTGCTGCTGCACGGTGCCTCGCGGGAAAGCAAACTCAGGGGGCTGCAGGGCAGGTCCCCACAACATGAAATGAGTATATGGCCCCATCCACTTCGACGCGTCGCTCATACGCCATTGGCGGTTGGCTTAAGTGACATCACAACCACATAAGAGACACGAAGCGACGGAGCACCAAAAAAACAATTTGGAATGAGTATACGGCCCTTCCACTTCGGCGCACCGCTTGTACGCCAGTCGCTGTCTCGCCGTTGCCGCGTGCAGATGCAGTGTTCGCGCGATGATGCCGTGGTGCTTAATTGCGCATTGTGTGGGCGTGTGGCATCATGTTCAAGCCGTCTGTGCCACCGCATAGTGCAGCTTCAACGTTCAGACCAGATGTAAAGAGAGGCAAAGAGAGCAAAGAGAACTTAAGAGAGGCGACCAGTGCCGAGGAGGCGTCAGCGCTTTCGCAATACTCTAATTGGGGGTAGCCGCAGGGATCTCGAATTTTTGTCCAGTCCTTACAAAACTGCGCGAAGAAGGCGAGACGAAAAGTCGAGGCACTAACAGGACCACACAAAGCACAGACTTTCGACTTGTTTATTGCGTGAAAGCAGGAGCCTTTTAAGTGACTTCAACTAAACAAGAAACAAGGTGCAGTGGTAGATGAAACGTGCACGAGGCAGCGGCAAACTCAATAGCAGGGAAATAACAATTCCACGTGTGAATTCAGACCGATAGAGAGCACGGACGTGCCCATGAAAGAATTCAATCTCTTTGCTCGATTATTTATTTATTTATTTATTTTACATACTGCAGATCCATTCAGAGCTATAGCAGGAGTGGGAGGTGTACATAGAAAATGCAAGATAACTTATACAGTGAAATGAAACAAGCAAGAAAACAAAAGAATTCAACAAAGCAGAAATGAAGTTACATTTTAGTCAGCTTAATCAAATGACTGAATATAAGTGGCAAATGTATCAATAACTTCAGGTAAAGCAAGGGTGCGGAGTGAGCCAGGGAGCATATAACAAGCCTGGATGGTACGAGCGAGAAAGCTGTATTTAAATGCACTGATACGAGCGCAATAAGGGACGAGGTTAAGTTCGTGAAAATGTCTTGTGGGGGTGGGTTGTGCTGGAATAATAAAACTGGCACATGAAAATCGATAATGAGCATGTGTAACACGATACAGAAATTTCAGATTCTAAATCCGGGCGCATTAATAACATAGTTAGTTGCAATGAAGAAATGGCAGAAGGTGGCGAAAAATTGCGAAGGTACTGTTTACAAATGAAGCAAACTGCTTTTTTTAACGCTTTCGATCTTCATAATGTCGTTCAGTTTCTGAAGGTTCCATATAACGCAGGCGTAATCAAGTTTGCAACAGAATAATGATTTATACATTAATAATTCCACTTCTTCTGGAGCTTCAGATGAAGTTCGTCTTAAATATCTTATTTTCATCAGGGCTTTGCTGCAGATGAAATTAATGTTCTTCGACCAAGGTAGAGTAGAAGTAAAAATAATACCTAAGTTGCATATTCTAAGACGCGTTGAAGTGAAAACCAATTTTAATGGCCACCATCTCGAATTCGAGAAACCGAAATGCCGCCATTTCGTCTCCTGACGTCATACTGGGGTTAAGGGATGAGAGGGCACAACCAATTTTCATGGCCGCCATTTTGAATTCGAGAAACCGAAACTATGCCGTCATTTCGTACCCTGACGTTAAGCTCACATATTTCCACCTCTATCCACCATATTGAACCTTTACGTCATCACTGGCACGCGGTAGGTGGTTGTTTCTGCAATGCTATTGTAGATGGCGCTACAAGTCTCAATGCGAGATGTTTTTTTTCTAGTTGCTGCCACAGATAGCGCTGTCATCTCAGGGTGGTAGCAGGCCCCACGAAATCTCGAAACGTGATGAGTAAGGAATAACGCTCTTGAAAGAGTAAGGATCCTGAGCCCTTGAGGTGCACCGGACGAGACCTCGGCCACATAGGATTCGCCTGAATTGATTGACACGTACTGAGAGCGTGAAGAAAGAAAATTAGATATCCAGTATACCAAACACGATTTTTTCAATAGGAGGTCTAGTTTGCACAAAAGTTTAGAATGAATTACAGTATAAAACGCCTTAGAGAAATAAAAAATATAGCATCAACTTGATTACCACAATCTAAGTTAGAAGAAATGTCATGAAAAAATTCAGATAATTGTGCTATTGTACTAAACCCGTCGCCTAAAGCCATGCTGAACACTAGATAAAGTGTTGTCTGTTTCTAAAAACTCTGCGATGTTTTTGTGCACGATATGTTCCGACATTTTGCAAGATGAGGATGTTAGCGATATGGGCGCTTAGTTGCACAGATAAATAAAATAATAAAAATGGGGAGCTAACGCAATTGTTATCCCTTTTGACGATGTAGAAAGCTTCGATTACTTCTCTTGGCCGCTCTTTTAATGAGCGCTCTAGAACATCAAAGATCCATGCGCACCGGTACGGGCAGCAATCTTTCCCTGCACTGTAAGAGCTGCGACACCGATAGCTGTTCACCTTTGTTGGAGAAAGCAAAATTCCTATCCAAGGCGAAAAACGGAAAGAAAAGTTATCGAGGCTTTCTGCATCGCCAAAAGGAGTGACAACTGCGTCAGCTCCCCATCTTCCTCATTATCGTGAAAAGAGATTGAGTTCCTTGTTAGGCACGTCCATGATCTCATTCAGTCTGAATGCATATAATAAACTGTACATCCACAACCAAAATTTTTAACTTTAGCCCAACGTTTCGAAGCCGACTCGGCTCCTTCATCAGGGGTGACTGAGGGCAGTAGTAGCAGTAAGTGGATGAAAGGGAAGAGGGAAGTGCACGGGCCTGTGACTGATGTTATCGCACCACCAGCACTGCCGGCGTGCAGATAGAGAGGATTAAAGCTGCGAACTGGGCGAGTTGGTATTGATTCATATTTGAACAGCGCAATAAAACGACGGGACACAACGAAGAAAGGACACCACAAGCGCTGACTCGCAACTAAATTTTTAATTCACGTCAAAGCATCTTAAATACAAAGTACGCCAAACACAAACAAGAGGGAAAAAAACCAAAAGAAAACAACACAAAAGCTACTAATCATGCCCACAACGGTGACAATCGGCAGGAGCGCGAGACTACACATCTTGGCCGGATAAGAATATCATCTCTTTATCAGTTAGTGTGACAGAAGGATTACTAATGCAGCTATCTGATTCCAAGCGGATGTGAAAAGCCTCCAAAATTCCCTGCGTTAGGCTGTCATTATGTTTTGCAAGGATGACGGTGTTAGACAACAGAGGGGTGCAAGTACCTTCTCTCCAGTGGCGGGCAAGGTTACAAGAAGACCCATTATCTCGGGACCTGTGGTGCTCACTTGGACGAGCGTTAACGCAACGCCCTGTCTCGCCAGTTTAACTTGTCTTGTATTGAAATAATCAACGAAAGCATTTCGCGTCAAGTTGGCCGATTAAAATCTGGCGGTCACCCTTCTCATGTGATTTCCAGGGAATGCGATAAGCTTCTTAGATGGATCAAGAGAGGGGATAAGCCAAAACAAGACGAAAAAAAGGTTTGTGGTGGTGCCTTACACACATTCTTAACAGATATCTTCAACTTATCACTTGCCACAGGGGAAATACCACATGACTGGAGGAAAGCACGTGTGGTTCACATTTACAAAAATGGTGATCGTTTATCTGTGTCAAATTACCGCCCCATTTCAATCACGAGTACGTGCTGTAAGCTCTTTGAACACGTCATTGCCGCCTACATCAGAGATTTCCTAGAAAGCCGCAACTTTCTATCACAGTATCAGCACGGTTTTAGGAAGCACATGTCAACTGTTACCCAACTTGTTTGTACTGTTCATGATTTCGCACAAGCTCTTGACATGAATGGCCAGCTGGATGCGCTGTTTTTAGACTTTTCGAAGGCCTTCGATAAAGTGCCGCATGGAAAGTTGCTGTACAAATTGGAATGCATTGGTCTTCCTTCCTGCGTTTTGCAGTGGATAAGGGCGTACCTTAGAGATAGGCAGCAGTTCGTTGAAATTATGAATTTCTCGTCAAAAACGCTTTCTGTGACTTCTGGTGTCCCCCAAGGCAGCGTCTTGGGGCCGCTATTGTTTTTGATATACATCAATGATTTGTCTGATGTCGTTCATGGTGGCGTTGCTATCCGATTGTTCGCGGATGATTGTGTGCTTTTTAAGAACATCACAGCACCAAATGACCATACAATATTACAAGCAAACCTAGAGGCTATGTTATTTCTTCTGAACGTTAGTAACTGCGACCGTGACACCTCCGGCAAGTAACGACTGAGCCGCACTAATTAAAGCCAAACTGCGCGTAAGACTCGTTCGGGCGGCGGGGCCGCGCGCGCGGGAGCCTCACAAAAACGACGCTCTCTCGGTGGCTTTCACTTTCACACTGACTTTATTTACACGGGTCGAAGTTTGACACAAAACACATGGATACAAAAGGGAACAGTGGGAAGGGGAGAAAAGAAGGCATCTCGAGCGGTTGGCCTCGGGCAGTCGGGAGAAAGAGAGATAGAGAGCCACTTGTGACCTTGGTCAGACCCGGCGCGAGGGCGGGTGTCGCGTTGCCCCACGTTGAGCGTCTTCTCGTTCCGTCCCTTCGGGGCCGTCTCCTATTTTCCACATCCTCCCCCGCAATGAGCTATTTCGGCTCATTGTGCACTGCGTGACACGTCCCAACCTTGAAGTTCGAGAGGGAAAAGGGCTTGCACTGGCCGACGCATCTCCCCTCTGTTTGGGAGCACAATCTTGCAAGCGCGCACATTACCGTCCCTTCCTGGGAAGGTCTCCTTGACTCTCGCCATCGGCCACATCTGGCGGGGCGTCCATTCGTCGCCGAGCAGCACAATAGCGCCTTCCTGTATGCTTCGCTGCTGTGTAGGCCGGGTGAAATGAGCGGACCTCAGTTCTAAGAGATACTCCCGCCTCCACCGTTTCCAAAACAAATCCACAAGTGCGACGACGCGGTACTTCCATTTTCTTTGCAGCGGTCCACGCGTCGACTTCGCAGAAGTGCCGCAGTCGTGGACGGCGAAGCTGTTAGCCGTCGTCCAACAAGGAAATGAGCGGGTGTTAGAGGAGCTGGCTCCCCCGCATCCGAGTGGACATATGTGAGGGGACGGGAATTTACGACCGCCTCGAGCTCTGTGAGAACTGTGTGGAGGCTGTCGAAATCCAGGCTGCTTCTGCCGAGTGTTTTGCGAAGGCACGTTTTCACGGTCCGAACCATTCTTTCCCAGAAGCCGCCCCACCAGGCCGCTCTTTCCACAATGAATCTCCAGGACATTCGGTGTTCGCTGAGATATGCCTGGACCTCTGTTCCCCTCGATGCCCGAAACATCGCTGCAATGTCTTTTGACGCTCTTTTAAAGGTCAGAGCGTTATCGGAATAGATTATTTTGCACATCCCGCGTCTAGAAACAAACCGTCTGAGAGCCTTCAGGAAAGAGTTGGATGTGAGGTCTCTCACGAGCTCGAGATGGACTGCTCTGGTTGTCGCGCATGTAAAGAGAGCGATGTACGCCTTGCGAGTCACTCCATTTTCACTGCAGAATAGCGGCCCCGCAAAGTCGACACCTGCGATCTGGAAGGGGTCAGCCTTGGTGACGCGTTCAGGTGGAAGAGGGGCTACGGGTTCAGCTGCGGGACGGCAACGTTGTCTCTGGCACGGAACGCAGCGCCTAATCACCGACTTTATTGCTTGTCTTCCTCTCAGCACCCAGTAGCGCTCACGGAGGTGGCATAGGGTGTCTCGCACTCCAGCATGCAGCAAGCGCATGTGCTCGCGAGCGATGAGCAATAATGCGAACCGGTGTGCGCAAGAGATTACTACTGGATGTTTTGTTTCTTCCTCTTCGGCGCTATATTGGAGTCTACCGCCAACCCTGAGTAAACCATCAGCATCGAGGTAGGGGTTGAGAGCTAGGATGGGCGATCTCTTGTCGAGTGGAGTTGACGACTGAAGTGCGCCTATTTCCTTCGAGAAGCTTGTCATTTGTGACAGTCGAAGCCAGTAGTTCTCGGCCTCCGCCAGTTCTGATGCTGTTAACTCTCCTTCTCGTTTCAGTGAGGGGTTCCGAGAGTTATGCAGAAAGCGCTGAATCCAGGCTGTTACGCGAAGGACTCTGGTCAAGGAGCTGCTGTTTTCAATATCTAGCAAAGGCTCCGATGCACTGCAGCTCACTGTATTGAGCACTTGCACGACTCTTTCCTCCTCTGCGCAAATCTTGTTATCGATCTGTGGCAGAACTGTGGGGTACACTGTTGAAGTCTTCAGCCAATCAGGTCCGGTCCACCAGGTTTTACTGTCAATCAAGCTGGATGGCATTATGCCCCTTGTCAACAAGTCCGCGGGGTTTTCCTTTCCAGGGCAATGCCTCCAGGCTAAAGGATCCGTCAGAGATTGAATCTCTTGCACTCGGTTGGCAATGAAAGGTTTCCACTTCAGAGCAGAGCTCTTTATCCAGTTCAGAGCAACAGTCGAGTCACTCCAGCAATGGACTGAAAGAGCTGTCATATTCATCTGCTGAATAAGCGCTTTGGCCAAGCGAGCTCCAATTAGAGCCCCCATTAGCTCCAACCGCGGCAGTGACAAGCGCTTTAACGGAGCCACCCTTGACTTTGCCATCAAAAGGGATACAGTGAAGCTCCCGTCTTCATTTTTTGTCTTCACGTAAGCTACGGCACCGTAAGCTTTGGGGCTGGCATCACAGAAAACATGTAGCTCCGGCTCGGCATGTTCTCCCTTCAAGGCGATTTTGCGAGGTACTGAAATGCAGCGAAGCTCAGTAAGCTGCTGGCACCAACTGTTCCATTTCTCTAATACGTCTGTTGGCAGCTTCTCATCCCAGTCTGTACCGCGCTCCCGAAGGGTTTGAAACAAAATCTTCGCTGTAGTCGAGATCGGGGCGAGGAAACCGAAAGGGTCGAAAATACGCGCTGACGCTTGTAGCAAAGATCTCTTCGTATCCTGGCGCGTTCTCAAGAAATCTATTAGGGTGTTCATCTCAAACACGAAGTCGTCAGCGTGAGGCCTCCATTCGACACCGAGGATCTTTGTCGTCGTGAGCTCCGGCAAGCTGCCTTGTGCGTTATCACTTTCGAATATCATCGTTGCAAGCTCTGCCGCATTCGATCGCCACTTGCGCAGATGCATGCCGGCCTTGTTCATAATGCACTGCGATTCTTCACAGATCCGCTCCGCCTTCTCTATGGTGTCAGCGCCCGTCACTAGATCGTCCACATACAGGTCATTTTTGAGTACATTCGCAGTGCTGGGATAAATGTCTTGCATGGACCCTATATGGTGTTTGAGAGTTGCCGCAAGCAAAAGGGGACTCGATGTTGCTCCGAACGGCACTCTCGTCATACGATACGCTTTGACAGATGGCAGAGGTTCCGACTGCTTGGGCGCTCGTTCATACCACAGAAAACGCAGGGCGTCGCGGTCACTTTCGGCGAGCTGCACCTGGAGGAATGCCTTTTCTATGTCTGCCATGATAGCTATGTGGTGGGTTCGGAACCTGATTAGGATGTCTGAGAGATTTGGATTCAAATTTGGTCCCGCAAACAGAACATCATTGAGCGAGAGCTGACCTTGTGCGCTCGAGGACGCGTCGAAAACAACTCTCAGCCTGGTTGTCTCACTTGTCGGTCTGACAACGCCTCGATGCGGGAGGTAATAAATAGGTCCCTTTGGGGACTCACCATTTCTGTTGACCTCCTCGGCGTGTCCGGAAACCAGGTATTCTCGCAGCGCTTGGTCGTAAGCTTGCATGATGTCGTCACTTCTCAGCAGCTTGGCTGTTAATGACCGAAGCCTCTGCGCAGCTACCCCTTTATTGTCAGCTAAATCTGACGCATTGTGCTTCCAGGGCAGGGCCACCTGATAACGACCATCTCTGTAAGTGACGGTTTCTTGGAAGTTTTTAAGAACTTCGTCTTCCTTGTTTGTGGCTTCTCTGTCGACTATCCCAAGGTGTTCCAGCTCCCAAAATGATTTCAGCTGTCTGGATAGGACGTCGTTGTCCTGTTGGGTGGTCACCAAGATGCGCATGACTCCGGTGGTTGTCGTCAAACACGTCGTCGCCGTTGTTTTAGAAACTATACCTTGTAATGTCCACCCAAAGATGGTCTCCACGGCAACGAGCTTGTCGCTGACACGCTTGACTTTTCCGGTGGTGACGTCCCAGTATCGGTCAGCGCCAATCAAGACACAGACGCCGGTGTTCTGTCGATGGTCGCCAGGAGCCAGATCAGCGAGCTGGAGCCCTTGGTCTGCAGCCAGGCTGGTAGCGGAGGCGTCCGGTGGTTGTAGAAAGTCCCCGGAAATCTCAGGAACCTCGAGGGCCTCGACTCGAATTATGTTGTCGTTATGCCGGCTTCGTAGCCATAACTCGACTCTGTTGCACGTTTTGATGCTTGGCTTCGTGGTCCCAAATGTGTGAATGGCGAGACGTTCTTTGCCCACCACTCGAAGCTTAAGACGCCGGGAAACTTCTTCTTTTACGAAAGTTCGTTGGCTGCCACCGTCGAGCAGTATTATAACCAAGGCGCGATTCTGTTTCGCTTCTGCCCAGGCTTGTGCTGTCTGCAGGAGCACGCTCGGAGTGGAGTTCGTCTGTGCCATCTGTAAAGATGACTGCACGGTAGTCTCAAGAGGTGCAGGGACGTTTCTTGCATGAGATGGTGTCGGCCTGTTTAACTCGCAGACGCCTGTAGCGTGCCGGGCGGAGCATTTCGCGCACTTAAGCCACTTGGCTGATCGGCATTCGGTTGCCCGATGGTTCTTTTTCGCGCATTTGAAGCACCTTCTCTCTTTGGCCATGATTTCCTTCTTCATTTCTAGCGGAACGCTGACCACACAGTCCTGCGGAAGGTGATCTTCTGCACCACAAAATGAGCACTGCGACTCTCTGCCTTTTACAGCGAAGACTGCTGCGGAAGGCGTCTTTCCCTTTAGGCTTGAATCCCTCGGTTTGAGAACAGTGCTCTGCGACTGGCGGCTGCTGTACTGTGCTCGTTCTCTGCTCTCCACTTCCATTCTTAAGAAATCTAGGAAATCCTGGAGTTCGTCTTGGGGACTGGCTTTAGCGGTAGCTTTCTTCCGGCAGTATTCAAGGCACAGCTGATCAGGAATGCTTTTCCTTAAGACAGTCAGCAACAGCACGCCGTACGTACTCGATGTCACTCCCAGTGCCTCGAGGCTTCGGACTCCCGACTGGATTTCATCATAAAGGGTCCTAAGCCTTTCCGTGTCGTGGAGGTTGTGTACCGGGCGAACACCGAGCAACCGTGACATGTGTTCTTCGATTATGACGTCTTCTTTCCCGAATCTTTCCGTCAGGGTCTTGATCGCTACTGCGTAGTTTTCATTGCTTAGGGATAGCCCTTCGATAGCCGCGGCCGCCTTTCCTGTGAGGTAACTCGTCAAGTACTGGAATTTAGCGATTGCTGAAAGAACTTCATTCTTGTGAATTGTTGATTCGAACTGATTCCAAAATCTCTGCCATGATCGCAAGTCTCCGCTGAACTTGGCGATTTCCAGCTTCGGAAGTTTGGTAGTTGCTGACGGTAGCTGGCTCGTGGGGATGCTGGTGTTCACTGAAGACTGCGAATTAGGCTCGGGAAGAGCCCCCGTTACTGACGGAGTTGTCGATCTATCTTCGCTCGAGGTTTGGTTACGTAGGGCTCTTTTGATGCGTGTTTTCGTGACGCTGATTTTCTCACTGAAGACAGATACGGCTGCCAATTCGGCGTTGAGTTCCTGCAGGTCTACCCTCTTCTCGATGCTCTCATTAACTGCTTTAAGTTCTTCTGATTGCTCGACAAGGAGGTCAAATTGTTCTTCCAGCTCACCGCTCTGGACTGCAGGCTCTTGTAGGAGTGTGGTGGCTGCTGTGATGATCCTGTCGATCGCTTGTCGTAGTGCGGCTTGCTTCTTCTGGAGTCGTTCCATGGCGTTCTCGATCACTGTTAACTAAGTTTCCCGGGTTTCGGCACCAAAAATGTTATTTCTTCTGAACGTTAGTAACTGCGACCGTGACACCTCGGCAAGTAACGACTGAGCCGCACTAATTAAAGCCAAACTGCGCGTAAGACTCGTTCGGGCGGCGGGGCCGCGCGCGCGGGAGCCTCACAAAAACGACGCTCTCTCGGTGGCTTTCACTTTCACACTGACTTTATTTACACGGGTCGAAGTTTGACACAAAACACATGGATACAAAAGGGAACAGTGGGAAGGGGAGAAAAGAAGGCATCTCGAGCGGTTGGCCTCGGGCAGTCGGGAGAAAGAGAGATAGAGAGCCACTTGTGACCTTGGTCAGACCCGGCGCGAGGGCGGGTGTCGCGTTGCCCCACGTTGAGCGTCTTCCCGTTCCGTCCCTTCGGGGCCGTCTCCTATTTTCCACAGGCTATTCATGAGTGGTGCATTCGATGGGGAATGCAACTAAATGCACAAAAAACAGTTCTGTTGCGAGTTACAAGGAAGAAAAATATCAGCACCTATTCTTACTTGCTTAACAACAATATTATAACAGAAGTAGACACGCATAAATATCTTGGTGTGACGCTAACAAATAAACTAACTTGGTCTCCGCACATATCCGCCATTTGTTCTTCCGCTATTAGTAAGCTGTGGTCCCTAAAGAGGAAACTTAAAGGTGCACCTGTCGAAGTTAAGCTATTAGCTTATAATGCCTGCATTAGAGCCAAGCTCTAATATGCCTCCATTGTATGGGATCCGCACAATAAGAAGGACATATTGCAGCTCGAGCGAGTCCAAAGAAAGGCTGTCCGGTTTATTTTTAGCAAATATAAAAGGCACGATTCTCCTTCCTTATTGATGCGGCAACATAGTATAGGAACATTGGAATCCCGTCGAAAAATTAGTCGGCTCGCTTTTTTGCATAACTGCGTCTCAGGTACGCTGACGTTAAACATGCCAGACTGTGTTAAGCCACATTGCACCAGGAAAACTCGACACACACACCCTCACTCCTTGGCCCCAATTTTTGCACGAACCAATACCTATAAGCATAGTTTTTTTTCCCAGGACTACCAGTGAATGGAATTCCCTGCCTTCGCACACTTTCGCAGCCTGTGACTTTGTTAAAGAACTGGAGCGTCAATTTTTGCGCTGTTAATTGTAGTTCGCTCGTTATAAATTTTTTGTGTGAAATTTGTTTCTGAACAGCTGTATGCTTGTTATATGTGTACTCACGTTTTTGCCGCGGATGCCCCTCCTGCCTGGGCCATGTATATGTATGGTCTGCAGTATCTGAAAATAAATAAATAAAATAAAAAATGGTGTTGGGCATGGTTTAAAAATGTTGCGGCGACGTACGATGTTGATGTGTTTTTTTTAGCGCCTAGAAAACTTAGAGGTGTTTGCAGGCAGGTGGAAGAGAAGACTAAGGAAAAAACCGCGAAGAAAAAGAGTGGGGGTTGTCCGACCAACCATAAGAGCCCTTTTGTGCCCTGTAATGTGGGGGTTGTCTACAGGATACCGTGCCCTTGCGGGGTCAGTTATATTGGCCAGACAGAACGTTGCGTTAACGCTCGTTTAAGTGAGCACCACAGGTCCCGAGATATTAGGTCTTCTTGTATCCTTGCCCGTCGCTGGAGAGAAGGTACTTGCACCCCCTTGTTGTCTAACACCGTCATCCTAGGCAAACATAATGACAGCCTAACGCGGGAACTTTGGAGGTTTTTCACATCCGCTTAAAATCAGATAGCTGCATTAGTGATCATTATGTCACACAAACTGATAAAGAGATGATGTCCTTATCTGGCCAAGATGTGTAGTCTCGCGCTCTTGCCGATTGTCACCGTTGGGGGCATGATTAGTAGCTTTTTGTTGTTTTCTTCTTGGTGTTCTTCCTCTTGTTTGTGTTTGGCGTACTTAGTATTTAAGATGCTTTAACGTGAATTAAAAATTTAGATGCGAGTCAGCGCTTGTGGTGTCCTTTCTTCGTTGCGTCCCGTCGTTTTATTGCGCTGTTCAAATATGAGATAGAGAGGAGAAGGATAGGTAGAGATTCAGAGGGAAGAGGAAAAGGGGAGTATAAAGATGAGGGAGACGCAGTCGTAGCAGTCAGCTGCCTTGGGCTAGCAATAGCCGTCCAAGCCCGTGTCCTCCAGGAAGACGAGGAGAGACCGGAGCGCCTTGGAAGCGTTGTGGCCGGTGGGGAAGAGGAGGGCACTGGCCGAGTCGGATGGTAGGCTCAGGTCCCTGTGGCAGGCAGCCAGCTTTGCCTGGTGGATGGCAAAGGCGGGGCAATCGAGGAGGAGATGATCTGTAGTCTCCTCCGTATTGCCTCAGCGGGAGCAGTCAGCAGTGGGGGCCAAACCCTTGCGATGGAGCCTAGCCCTGGTCCAGAAACAGCCGACGCGGAGCCGGAGGAGGAGGAACCTCTGCCGTCTAGTGATCCCCTTATCTGGCAGGCGTTGAGGGGGTGTCCCTTGGGCATCCCTCGGGTCGGGGTGCTCCATTAGCAGCAGTAGCTAGCGTCTTTTAAGTATGTAGGGGAGGAGGGGCTCAAATGAACGACAGCTGTGATGCGAAAGGCGTGGGGGAGGAGGAGGGAGTTTAGGCTGGTAGTCACGCCGGCGCACTGCAGGGAGGTGGTGAATTGCGACTTTTTTTCGTTGAGTCGACGATCGAAGTCCCTGGGGATATACTGGGGGAAGGTTTCCTTTTTGTGTGGTTGATGTTCGGGGTGGTTTGGATGTGCCAGGATTCCAGAAGGAGCCTTTTGTGGTAATTTGTTTCGGTTCCGAGGATGCGGGTTTCTTCGAAATCGATCCTATGGTCGGTGTCCTCGGAATGTTCGGCTACTGGATTGCGCTCTCCAGCGAAATTGCGCACGTCGTTTTTATGTTGCCGAATTCTTTCTTTGATTTTTTCGGTTTCGCCGATGTAGCTTGCGTTGCAGTCGGCGCATGGAATTTTGTAGACAATGCCTTGGGCTCTTTCTCTCCGGGCCCGGTCTTTGGGAACAGGTAGGCAAAGCGCAACAGTGTTTGTGAGCTTGTGCGCAACCAGGAGACCCGCTTTTTTAGGATTCGGGCGATGGTTTCGCTGACATCTCAAACATAAGGTAATGTGACGTATTTTGTTGGTGGCGTTGCTCTTTGTGCGTTGATTTCTTGGCGAATGTTGTGTTTTTGAAGTCGAATGTTTTTTAGAATATAAAGTTTTTTGGGTACCCGTTCATGATGAGTTCTTTGAATATCGTGCGTTGTTCTTTTTTTCGTTCAAGTTCTGTGCTGCAGTGTGTCTCAACTCTTCTGAACAGCGTCTTCGCCACTGATGCTTTATGGACTGTCGGGTGGTTCGAACAGACGTGGAGATTCCGGCCTGAGTGGATTGGTTTGCGGGATACGGAGAATTGAAGGGTACTGTGGTTTCGGGACACGGGGACGTCCAAAAACGGCACGGAGTTTTCTTGTTCCACCTCTATATATAGCGTGAACTGAATGTCATGTTCTGCGGAGTTTAACTTGTAGCAACACAGTTTAAATGACAAAGGATTCCGGGAGATGAAGTTGAGCGTGTGACGGAATCCCGTCTGGCCGGTAGCGTACATTTGAAAAATAAGAGACGCCGACCAGTGAAGAAAGGATCGGAAGCGTTGTTCACAATGAATTCTTCACCAAACAAGGGTCGTTTAAATATGGTTGAATAATCGGTGCAAGTAGCGTGCGTATATCGGGTTTATATTGCCGTCGTTCCGGTTTAACGTGTGTGACGTAGTTTGTATGATTAGGGATTCCAAATGAAGTCGTGATGCTGCTACTCTTTTGGTTGCTTTGATCCTTGCCTTGTCACAGTCAATTTTGTGGCCATTCACGACGGCGTGCTCCGCTAAGGCGTTGTTGCGAGTGTTTTCATTTTTTACGTCCCGAGCGTGCTGCTGTAATCGCTTTCGGTAGTTTCCAGTTTCCCCGATATACACACCGTTGCAGTCTGCGCAGGGGATTTCGTAGACAACTCCGGGGAATCTTTCCTTTGGCAGTGTGTCCTTCACCTTTACAAGCTGATGGCGCATCTTTCTGGCCGGGACATGTGCCACCTGCACGTCATATTCCCGTAGGACACGTGCCAGACATTTACTTGTACCAGGGACATACGGCACAGAAGCCGCCCATTTCTTGAGCGGAGGGCGGGCGTCCGGTTGTCCTTGTTTTGACAGCTGACGTTCTACCGAGTCGACGAAGCGCCTAGGGTATCCGCAGTTTCTGACGGCATCCCGTACCTTTTTCGCGTCCAGGGTCGCATCCTCGGGCCTTGTGCACAACCTTTCCGCACGCTGCAGTAAAGTGCTAACAACGGCCTTCTTATGGCTGGCAGGGTGCACTGAGTTGAAATATAGGTAGCGGCCAGTGTGCGTCTCCTTTCGCTATAAGCTGAAAGATAGGCCCTGGCAGTCCCGTGAAACAAGGATGTCAAGGAATGGTAGTTTGCCGTCCAATTCTTCTTCTATAGTGAACTGAATGGCTCTTTCCAGGCTGTTAAGATGGGCTAGAAACTTGCTGACCACGCCTTTTTGGATGATGCAGAAGCAGTCGTCGATGTAGCGGAAAAATACCTTCGGGGAAGGGACAAAGGAGGCCAACGCCCGCTGTTCCAGCTTTTCCATGATGAGATTGGCAGCCGTAACCGAAACTGAGGCGCCCATGGGGGTCCCGTGCACCTGTTTGTAAAAATTGTCCATGAAAACGAAGTACGTGTTCTTTAGGCAGAAGTCTAGAAGCCTGCGCAGGTCTGGTACGTCTATCGGTGATCGTTCCGGCAAAGTTCCGGCAAAAAAAATAAAAAATGAAAACATTCGCAACAACGCCTTAGCGGAGCACGCCTTCGTGAATGACCACAAAATTGACTGTGACAAGGCAAGGATCATCGCAACCGAAAAAGTACAGCATCACGACTTCATTTGGAATCCCTAATCATACAAACTACGTCACACACGTTAAACCGGAACGACGGCAATCTAAACCCGATATACGCACGCTCTTTGCGCCGATTATTCAACCATATTTAAACTAGCCTTCTTTGGTGATGAATTCATTGTGAACAAGGCTTCAGTGTGGAGGCCGAAACGTCAATAACGAACCTTTGTTCACTGGTCGGCGTCTCTTATTTTTCAAAAGATTCCGGGAGATGGATGCTCCCATCGGTGTTCGACAAGTGAAAGGAACACCAATGGGAGCATCCATCTCTGTCGCCATGGCCAATTTAACCGTGGAACACATCGAACAACGAGCCCTCAACTCATTCCATCCAAAAGCAAATATTTTCCTCAGGTATGTCGACGACTGCTTCGCCGTCATCAAAAGATCTGAGATTCAAAATTTCCTTTGTCATTTAAACTCCGTAGAACCTGACATTCAGTTCAAGTTAGAGGTGGAACAAGAAACTCCCTGCCGTTTTTGGACGTACTCGTGTCCCTAACCACAGTACCCTTCAATTCTCCGTATACCGCAAACCCATTCACTCAGCCGGTATCTCCAGTTCTCTTCGAACCACCCGACAGTCCATAAAGCATCAGTGGTGAAGACGCTGTTCAGAAGAGTTGAGTCACACTGCAGCACAGAACTTGACAGAAAAAAAGAACAACGCATGATATTCAAAGTACTCATCATGAACGGCTACCCAAAATACTTTATCCAAAAAACCATTCAACGCCAAAAACACAACATTCGCCAAGAAATCAACGCACAAAGACAAACGCCACCACCAAAATACTTCACTTTACCTTATGTCGGAGGTGTCAGCAAAACCATCGCCCGTATCCTGAAAAAAGCGGGTCTCCAGGTTGCGCACAAGCCCACAAACACTGTTGCGCTTTGCCTACCTGTTCCCAAAGACCAACCGCGGAGAGCAAGAGCCCAAGGCATTGTCTACAAAATTCCATGCACCGACTGCGACGCAAGCTATATCGGCGAAACCAAAAATTTCAAAGAAAGAATTCGGCAGCATAAAAACAACGTCCGCAAATCCGCAAGAGAGCGCAATCCAGTAGCCGAACATTCTGAGGACTCTGACCATAGAATCAACTTCGATGAAACGTGCATCCTCGGAACCGAAACAAATTACCACAAAAGGCTCCTTCTGGAATCCTGGCACATCCAAACTACCCCGAACAGCATCAACCGCACAAAAGGAAACCTGCCCCCAGTATATGCCCAGGGACTTCGCTCTTCAACTCAACGAAAACAAGCCGCCATTCACCACCTCCCTGCAGTGCGCCAGCGTGACTAACAGCCTAAACTCACCTCCCCCTCCCCCACGCCTTTCGCATCATAGCTGTCGTTCCTTTGGCCCCCTCCTCCCCTCCATACTTAAAGGACGCTAGCTACTGCCCTCAGTCACCCATGATGAAGGAGCCGAGTCTGTTTCGAAACGTTGGGTTAAATTTAAAATTTTTGGTTGGAGATGTACAGTTTACTATAAGTCTTCAAACCCAACCTGACAGGCGAATCTGTCAAAATGTTTAGTTTTCAGTCTGAATGCACACGTTGCATTGTTATACCCTTTTTATTTTGTCTGTCGTTTCTTCGTGCTCACTTCACATACGTTTTTTTCCTTTTTTTGTTGAACGCCCTTATAAAGCTCCTGCTTTCACGCAGTAAAGTAGTTGGAAGACTGCGCTTTTTGTGGCCCTGCTTGTGCCACGTCTTGTCGTCGCGTCTTCTTAGCGCAGTTTTAAAATGACTGAACTCAAGAACCAACTAGCCCAACTTCCCACCATGCTGTTTATTGCTTTTTTTCTGCAATGCTGATGTCTGAGGTTGATGTGTCAAGACAAATACTCATCCAAAAAGGAACTTTGCCTCAGAAAATCTGTTGCTTACGATTTACCTAAAAGTTGCTGTTACTGCCCGAGAGCTGATGTACTGTTTTCAGACTGTAGCCAAGAGTCTTGTCGCCGCCTCATTTACTGAATCCCTCGCCACACGTACTCCCCAATGCATTGCTTTCCGCCTCTGTCTTCTAGCAATGCCGCTCTATGCTATGCTGCACTATACGCCTAAGCAACCCCCGCCGCGGTGGCTCAGTGGTTCTCACGTGTGACTGCTCATCCCAAGGTCTCGGGTTCGATACTGGCCGCGGAAGCCATACGTTGATGAAGGCGAGATGCGTTCATGTGCTATGCGTTGTCAGTGCGCATTAAATAACCCCAGGTGGTCTAACACAACGTGTTAAAAATTACTTTACTGATTTTTTTAATGTGAAACACCGCCTGCTAATGCCGCTTTGTCACATTGATAATGCGGCCTGGAGGACACAAATTGGGGTAAAATTTGTCCCCATAGATTCAGTAATTAATAAAATCCATTCATTAACTCTATATTTGCGGAACTTGGCGAACATGTTTCTATTGAGAACTTGGAGGCAGTTTCTTTCGAGGGCTGTTTCATTTTGTACAATTTTAGTAACACGCCTGTGTCCTGAGATGCGCACGTCTAAAATTTCGTCCCAGTTCGTCTAATTATGCATGCGAGACAGCGGCTCTCGGCGTGAAGAACCTCCCTCGCGTGACGCAGCTGTTGCGTATGGCACGCTGCCTTGCAAGAGTGTTCAGCGAGCGGCGACAAGGAAGATTTCTCGTTCTGGGCTAGCGTTTAATTCTTTGCGATCGAAATCGATGAATCACTGTTTCGTCGGCAATAAGGGAGAGCTCTAAATTTAAGCGATCGCTTCTACAGCCGGTAGAAAGACGCCATGCCACTCGCTGCACACTCTTGGAAGGCGGGGTGCCATACGCAACAGCTGCGTCACACGAGGTAGGTGCTTCACGCTGATAGCTGCTGTCTTGCATGCGTAATTAGACGGACAGGGACAAAATATTAGACGTGCGCATCTCAGGACACAGGCACGTTGCTAAAATAGTACTAAATGAAATAGGTCTTGAAAGCAACTGCCTCCAAGTTCTCAATATAAACTTCCACGCTAGCTTCAGCCAATAGAAAGTTCTTAATGATGTTTAGTTAATCGCTGAATCTATGGGGACCATTATTATTCCAATTTTTGTCCGCCTGGCCGCATTACCAATGTGAAAATGCGGCATTTGTGTACGACGCTTCACATTTATTTTAAATCAGGAAAATCTAATTTTGAACACACTGTATAATCCGGAGCCCTCCACTACGGCCTCCTCCATAACCGTTGTGTCGATTAGCCGCGTTCACCCCGACAGTTTACAATTTCACTGATTGGCTCCACTCTCACATGGCCTGGAAGTGCATGACAAATAACGTTGCAATGCAAGGTACAGGCGCTGCCTAAACATTCAAATCAATTCAAAATTTATTCGTCTGTATGCGTACATATTCGTACATTCTGATCTTCACACATTCTGATCATACATTCTGGCGTTTGAATGCCTCACCGAGCATTCAAACGCCCTTTTCACCTAAAAAGGACCGGCAAACTTTGCTCTTTGTGGTGCGCATGGTGACTTAATCTGCAGTAGAAATAATTCTGCTGAGTGTAGGAGCCAAAGAGAACTGTTCCTTTTATTCATCTTGCAAAAGTAAACTGCCTCAGAGAACTTAACGCCAGTAGGTTAGGCCTAGCGTGATGCCCTTGTGATTGCGCCAGACAGCTTTCTGTTCTCAACTAAGGTGTTTTATTGGTCGCTTTGCTTATCAGCTAGTCCAGTGATTTGTTTACGTCCATGAAAAAGGGCACTAGCGGGAAGCACTGTCGGTCGCTGCCCAGCTTCTTATCTTGCCCGCTTGCAGAAAAGATGGCCGAACAGGAGACATCACAGTTGTCGCTGCTCGAGCGGGCGGCGTCTTATCTTTACCCCGGCTCGAGACGAGCGTTGTTGCCTGAATCACCCTTGCGGCTTCGGTTGCTCTCTTATCGGACACTTAAACTCGCGCGGTCGTGAGCAGAGGCAGAATAGTTCTTGGGGTCTCTTTTCCGCCGACATTCCGATTTGCTCAAAAAACAACCCCTCAGAAGATTACGGGGTCCATGAGTGAAAACTTGCAAGAATTCCTGTTCTCAATAGGCTATATCTTGCGCGCTGCAAGTTGTATGGGTCCAGATAACAGAGGCTCGCCACCCTCGGCTAACCATTTATCCGTGTGTTGCATCTTTGCCTGAGGCACTGCTGCGTTCCTGTCGTCTTTTGGACATAAACTGAAAAATAATGGCATATTTGCTTACATGACAGAAGGGCGGAATAAGCCGCCATGAGATTCGCGTTCTTCAGGCCTTCCAAGGAGCAGTGACATTTCATAACTGCTGCTCTAAAAACTCTAGAACCAACATTCTTCTAAGCATAACGCAGTGACACATGTGCGCTGCCCACTCAAAGCCTTCACAATAATGCTGAAGTGCAAAGAATCAGGAGTCGTTGTGCAGTGAACTGAGAGACATTTCTGAATGGTGACTTTTGACTCGCCATCGCCTTCGCCCCAGTGGCAGTTCTGACCGCCTGGCGTCTCGTATCTGTAGCTATTCTCTTTCGATGACTCGCGGGTGGCGGCCCATCACGATTCAAATTGAAGAGAAACTGCGAATCTGAGTCCCAAGATTTTTGAAGACAGTTCAAGGAACGCAGTATAACCATAGAGCAGTTCGGCAATAGATAACATTTTAGGTTGTCTTCTGTGAAGTAAGACGAAATTTCTTAATCAGCAAAGAAAGCAGTCAAAAACTTCCTTTTCCCGTGCGTACCAGAGGTTTGTTCAATATGGCCCAAAATCCCCTGACATAAACAAAAATCCTTAGTTCCTTTTGGAATACGAAGTGCTTCAGAGAAAGTGATCACTTATTTTTATAGTGTTTTGAGCTAAAGAGAAGCTTTTTGCTGCATAGTCATACCAGTCTTCGCGGACATAAAAAAAATCAGGAAAATCATGTTAACTAGTCCAGTGATAAACTAAATTGTAAAAATTAACTTTTCAAGTATTTGCGATAGGCACATGATTCCAAGGATGCAATGATGGCGTAGAGGTAGAGCATCCGCTTCGCGTGCCAGAAGACCGGGGTTCGAATCCTCGTGCCGCGCAAAACCCCTCCGGGTTTCAAAAAAAAAAAAAAATCCGCGTGTGTATGGAATTGCATAACCAGGCCTGGAGTGCGGCCTGATCTCGGTGACCAGAACCGACAACGCACTCTCTCCCCTGAGCAGGATTTGGCCACTCTAGTGTAGTACTTGGCCACAACCTTCTATGATCAAACCAATTAACCCTCGGCCCTCAGACCCCAGCGGCTGCAGAGCAACTGACCACGGCGGCGGTCAGACCTGTGACGCAGCGGAAGGTGCTAAGGATCTCTTATCCGGACAGGCCGCCATTGGAATCTGAACCTGGCAACGTTTAACGATAGAACTTTTTCTAGTGAGGCTAGCCTAGCAGTGCTGTTTGAGGAACTTGCGGGAATTAAATGGGATGTGATAGGGCTTGGCGAAGTTAGGAGGACAGGTGAGGCGTATACAGTACTGAATGACGGACACATACTGTGCTATCGCGGATTAGAGGATAGGCGAGAATGAAGTGTGGGATTCCTCATTAATAAGGATATAGCTGGCAACGTAGAGTAGCTCTATAATATTAACGAGAGGGTAACAGCTATAGCAATTAGGCTGAACAGGAGGTACAAGCTGAAAGTGGTGCAGGCCTACGTACCCACATCCAGCCATGATCACAAGACCGTTGAAAGTTTCTATGAGGACGTAGAATCGGCAATGAATAAAGTAAAATCACAGTACACTGTACTTATGGGCGAGTTCAATGCGAAGGTCTGCAAGAAGCAGGCTGGCCACCGGGCGGTAGGTGACTACGGGATAGGCTCTAGAGATAGCAGTGGAGAGCTATTAGTGGAATTCGCGGATAGTAATAATTTACGGATCATGAATACCTTCTTCCGCAAACGAGAATACCGGAAATGGACTTGGAAAAGCCCCAATGGTGAAACTAAAAATGAAATGGACTTCATACTATGCGCTTAATTAAACCTGGCATCATTCAGGATGTGGCCGTCCTCGGAAAGGTTCGTTGTAGCGACCCCAGAATGGTAAGGTCTCGAATTGGCTTAAACTTGAAGAGGGAACGGCAGAAGCTAGTGAAGAGAAAGACCATTATCGAGTTAGCCGTAAGAGGGAAAGCACAGGAGTTTAGGATAGCGCTGCAAAACAGATATTTGGCTTTAACTGAGGAAGACGATCGTGATGTTCATACAATGCACGATAATCGGACTTCAATAATTACGGTGTGCGCAGTAGAAGTAGGCGGCAGGACAGTTCGACAGGATACCGGAAAGCTATCTCGAGTGACGAAAGATGTGATTAAGAAGCGCCAAAGCATTAGGGCGTCTAACCCTACCGATAGAATAGAACTGACAGAGTTATCAAAGTTAATAAACAAGCGCAAGGTAGCCGACATAGGGAAGTTTAATATGGAGACAATTGAGCATGCTCTAAAGAACGGGGATAGCCTAAAAGCAATGAGGAGGAAACTAGGCATAGGTAAAAACCAGATATATGCATTAAGAGACAAGCAGGGCAATGCCATTCGCAATATGGACAAGATAGTTAACATAGCCGAAGAGTTCTACACAACCTGCACAATAGCCAAAGTAGTCAGAGCGTTAATGAGAAAGACAGCAGTGCACAGCAATGCGTCGTCCCGCCAGTAACAAAAGATGAAGCAAAGAAAGCCTTAGAAGCAATGAAAAGGGGAAAAGCAGCTAGGGATGATCAGGTAACAGCAGATCTGTTGAAGGATGGAGGGGACATCGTGCTAGAAAAACTATCAACCATGTATACGCAATGCCTTATGACCTCGGCTGTACCAGAAGCTTCTAAGAATGCAAACACAATCTTAATTCATAAGAAGGGAGACGCCAAGGAGTTGAAAAATTACAGGCCAATCAGCTTACTATCCGCTGCCTACAAATTATTTACTAAGGTAATCGCTAATAGAGTCATTGGGAACAATTGGGAACAGTTGGGAATAAGAATAAATAGAGAATACCTAAATAATCTGCGATTCGCTGATGACATTGCCTTGCTGAGTTACTCAGGAAGTGAACTGCAAATCATGATCAATGAGTTAGACAGGCAGAGCAGACACATGGGTCTAAAAATTAACATGCAGAAAACCAAGGTAATGTTCAACAGCCTAGAAAGGGAACAACAGTTCTCACTTGACAGCGAGATCCTGGAAGATATGACGGAATACGTCTACTTAGGGCGGTTAGTGACAGCTCATCCGGATCATGAGAGGGAGATAACTAGAAGGATAAGAATGGGGTGGAGCGCACATGGAAAATTCTCGCAGATCATGAGTGGCAGTTTACCTGTTTACCTCAAGAGGAAAGTGTACAGCAGCTTTATCTTACCGGTACTCACCTACGGGGCAGAAACGTGGAGGCTAACGGAAAGAGTGCAGCTTAAATGAAGGACAACGCAGCGAGCCATGGAAAGAACAACGATAGGTGTAACGTTAAGAGACCGGAAGCGGGCAGAGTGGGTGAGGGAACAAGCACGGGTTAATGACATCCTAGTCGAAATCAAGAGAAAGAAATGGCCTTGGGCAGGGCATGTAATGCGAAGGCAAGATAACCACTGGTCCTTAAGGGTAACGGAGTGGATTCCAAGAGAAAGTAAGCGTAGCAGGGGGTGGCAGAAGGTTAGGTGGGCGGAGGAGATTAAAAAGCTTGCAGGCAAAGGGTGGATGCAGCTGGAAAAGGACAGGGTTAATTGGAGAGACATGGGAGAGGCCTTTGCCCTGCAGTGGGTGTAGTAAGGCTGGTGATGATGATGACATGATTGCAATTAGAGATATTTAGCTGACCATTAGTAAAAGCCATATCAGTTTTAGAATTTCGTAAACACGATTACCGTCACAGCTGTGGATCAAGTAATTTTTATTTTTCGATTATAGTTAAGTGCACTAGAGGAGTTGCTTTGCCTGCATGCTCCTCGAAAGTGCATGCATTTTGGCACGATGTAGCCGAAACTAGTTCAGTCACAGTAACGAAGGGCAATCGCATTTCTGAAATTCTAAAAACTGATAAGGCTATTATCATGCAAGCGGCCAACTACAAATCTCCAATTGTAATCAATTGTCTACCGTAATAGATAAAAAGTTAACTATTAGAATTCATTTAGCCATTTTACCAGTTAACATGATTCGCCTATTCTTTTTTACGCCCACCAGCTCTGGTGAGTATGCCGCAGAAAGCTTCTCCTTGAGAGAGTCTACTGCTGAGCTAGTTGGTTTTCAGACATATTACCGGGATTTTTCAGCGCGGCAAGGACCCACACAAGAAAGAGGACAACACGGGAGCTCAGTCGTGTTGTCCTCTTTCTTTTGTGGGTCTTCGTTGCGCTGAAAATTTCAGTAAGAAGCTTCTCTTGATCTCAAATACCATATCTTTAAACGCCTGGTATAAATACGCCGGGTTTTTGTGAAATGGCACCGTAAAGGGCGCACCACGCAAAGCAATTTGTGTTAAAGTGCTGGGAAAATTTTCTCTAAGAAGGACAGCCAAAAATCTGCAGCAGAGTGGGCAATAAGTCCGTCCTTTTTAATGTGTGCTCTCACACGACTACATGGTTCCCGTCCGCGAAAACTAGCAGGGTCTTCTGTTACCGCGCATTCTTTTCAAATCCTGTTCACCAGGCTTACCTCACGGAAGGCCACCAGTTGGCGCCGCGCTTTTCTACAGGCCAAGATAAGAAAGCAAGGAGGGCAAACAGAACGTTATTCAATTCAATTCAATTCCATTTATTTCCCAGAAAGTTATGGCTGGCTGCCTGGGCTAAAAGCTGTAGGTATACAGCTTGACGAAGCCCAGGCAGCCGTTACAATACACAGGGGCAGACTCAGTTCAGAATTGTTACATGCACAAAAAAAGGAGCAGATTCAGTTGAAAATCTTTACATACACAAAATAAAAAAAGCGAACACATAGTCAGGTTACAGGTTTTTCACGAAAACAGGACAGTCAAAAGCACAAAATTATCATTAATGAACTTACGGAAGTGCAAAAAAACAAATTTGCAAAACATACAAGGGAACACCTGTACTTGGGCGCGAAGAAGTCAGGAATTATTTCTGAATAAATATTTCACGCAATGCTTTCTTAGCCGGGTTCATTATATCTTTATATCTATTTAAAATTAGTGGAAGATTGTGCTGTAATGCTTGGAACTTATAGTCAGTGCGAAAAGGGGGAATTAACCAAGTGTCTGTGTTGCGAGTATCAACTGTCTGGCCGTTCTGTTTCAGTAGCACAGTGCCTTCTTACACAGACCTAAAAGATAATCCAATACGATAGCAAGGCGGGCGAGTTGATGATACATATTTGAAAAATTACAGAGTGGAAAACGGGGACTTCAAGGGTAGAAAACACTGGGCAAGCGCTGACTCTCAACTAAAGTTTAATCACAGCAAACAGGCAAATATAACGAACAGACAACAACCAAACATAAAAACCACAAGGCATGTGCACTATGTTGGGTCAAGATAGGCAACCTTACTGTCACGCAGGAGCAGAGATGGTTTGCTGACGCACAATCTTTATTTCTTTCTCATCTTGTATGCTTCGACGATTTCTCTGGTCAATTGATCGGGGCGTTTGTACAATATGTCACTGTAATACAAGACAGGAAAACATGATTTACACTTTCGGCAATGATCAATTAAATTCGTGGAGCGGTTAGAGTCTAATGAGTTTAGATGTTCTCTCAGACGTATGAATACACCGTCCTGTTTGACCAATTTAAATTTGACCACAGGACAGCGATATTTTGTACACCACGCCCTCAGAGCACGGTAAAAATTTCTTATCATGTTTAATGCCACAGGACGCTACAGATTTGTTAGGATTGCGAGCCTTATTTTCAACAATTCAACAAATTTTACTGAGCTTATTTGCTGCCGAAAAACTAATCAGCTTCATACCTATGGGCCACATTTCTGAGACCATGAGACAGGTGGTGTACACAGGGAAAGACTGCGAACTTTTTCTGATTCTGTTCAGTCTTTGAAGATAGCAGCAAAGCCGAGGTTTTCAGCTTTTTAACTATTTTATTGCAACCCAAAGTGATGAGCTCATCTGGATAACCTGCGTCCCTAAGTCTTTTAGCCTGATCATCGAAGCTTTGCTTCATAGCTTGGTGACAAGATTTTGACAACGCCGATGACAAAGATGAAGCAACAATTTCACTTTTTGCTACCTTTGAATGATGCGATTTATAATTCAGCAACGGTTTCTCGGCCCATGGTGAGTACTTCCAACATGTGTGCCCTTCCTCTACAGTCAAACACAAATCTAAAAACATTATCATGTTATTAACCGGAACCTCAGTGGTAAACTGCAAACCACATGCATTTGCTTGGAATACTTCTAACACACCAGACATGTTTCCAAGGAATTCTGTTTTTTCAATAAGAACCAAAAAATCATCCATGTATCAGAAAATACGTGACGTCTTCCCACCCAAACCTTTTTGAACGCCTTGATCCACGAATGACAGAAAAATATCCCTAAGAGCAGGCGCAACTCTAGAACCTATACACACGCCCGCTTTTTGGGTATAGAGTGCACCTTCCCATTCAATGAAGATAGACTTGACGTAAAATACAACAGCTCAAGGTACCGAGCTACTGAAATGCCACATCTTTTCACAAATTCTTCTTCATCATTGTTCGAAGTAATACAATTAAGAACAGCAGTCATCAGTTCCTTGTGCGGAAGAGAGTAGTGTGAGCACAGTGCGTGACCCTCGTCTTCATCTGTGAATATTCATCATCATCTCGCATCTTCGTCTTTTGAGGAGTGGCCGCCATATTTGCCAGCGGGAATAAAGAGCTCGCTTGGTCCACAGTCTCCCAAGTGGTGGAGGCTGCTCTAGATCCCGCGTCCTCTCCGTCGCCACACTGCAGCTTCGTTCCGGTCGTCACCTGGTCGGACCATCTCCGAAGATGGAAACCGTCGACCAACAATGCTGTGACGCTTCCGCAGGCCTTGCCGGTGCCTCAGCAGGTGTGCTACCCCTACCTGCTGATCCCTCCGCCCGCAACCCTGACTTCAACGCCCCTGCTGCTCCGATGTCACCTGGACACCCGTCATGGACCGTCACGACCCTTCAGCGCGAGCCTCCTACATTTGCGGGTCTCCGTGGTGATGACGTCGAGAACTGGCTCGATCAGTACAATCAGGTCAGTGCCTACAATCGCTGCGACTCTGCCATGAAGCTTCTCCACGTGAAATTCTATTTAACCGCCGTGGCTAAGACTTGGTTCGTCAACCATAAAGATACCATGCCGAACTGGACCCACTTTACATCGCAGCTTCGGCAAATTTTTGGCACTGTTGGTGCCAGCCCGGCCATCTACAAACAAAAGTTAGATGCGCGTGCCCAGCTGCCCGGCGAATCTTACACGTCTTACATTGAAGATGTCTTGAGCCTGTGTCGACGTGTCAACAGTGTCATGTCCGAGTACAATCGGGTCCGTCATATTCTTAAAGGCATCGGCTCCTTTGCTTTAACCACGCTGGCTGGCCAAAACCCTACCTCAGTCAACGATATCCGCACCACATGTCACCTTCTTGACGACCTCCAATCCCTCCGCTTGCAAGACGCCTGGGACCCCCGCCTTTCAACTGATGTGGACTTGCGCTCTCTCATCCGCTCCATCATCCGCGAGGAGCTGCACGGCTCCACCTTACCGCCGCTGGATTCCCACCAGCACCGGCCTTCGACCTCGCCATTGCGTGATCTAATCAAGGACGAGCTCGCTTCCGTCACTCGTCCCGCGGCGTCCGAACCATCTGTGCCTCTTTGTGCGCTTACGTATGCCCAGGTCGCTGCGTCTCCTGCTGCTACCGTCTATGCCTCACATTCGCCGCCCGTACAGCCGACTGTCGCCTCCTTATCCCAACGGCCCGCAATGTACCCAGCGGTTTGGCGGCCGCCTTCGCCTCGCCCTATCAGCTACTACTGCGGAATTCGTGAACATGTTGCCCGCGTTTGTCGTCGGCGTTAGCGCGACGAGCGTAACCAGTTTGGTACCGTTCGCAACGACGAAACCTACTCATCGCGTGGTTACCGCCCTGCTTTTGCCTCCAATACTCCTCATCACGACGACACATACTCATCGTTTCCTTACCGGCCAACGTTTCACCCCAACGATCCTCCCCGCTTCTTCTCTCCATCGACCTCTCCCGACTGCTCGCCGATTGACCGCTCGTCGCGCCGCCGCTCCCCGTCACCGTTCCGGCGCTCTTCATCGCCTCTACGTCCAGCCTCTCAGGCACCTGGTCGCAATACGGAAAACTAAATTGTGCAGTTTCCGGAGGTAAAGCTGCACCACTCGCCCACCCTTCAATTCCTCCTACGCTAACTTGTTAGCTGTTAATGTTTAAGACAGTATTGTAGACGCATTGACTGACACCGACGCCGCTGTTTCCGTCATCAGTTCTGCTTTGTGTTCCCATCTTCGTAAAGTGCGCACTCCTTACTGCGGTCCTTCTCTCCTTGCTGCTAATGAAAAATCCATGCATCCTTCCGGTCTGTGTACAGCACGCGTCCTTATCAACGGCATCCTGCACCACATCGAGTTCGCTGTACTTCCATCCTGTGCTCACGCTCTCATCCTCGGCTGGGATTTCCTCCACTCCGCTCAAGCTGTCATTACATGTTGCCCTCCTACTCTGGAAGTTACTGACTCCGACCCTTCTGACGCTCCTGCAATTCCATCTCATCACTTGATCAACACCGCGGACCATGTGCTTTATTCCGGCTCCGAAGATGTCATCTTAGTTGCTTCTGCTTACGTACATGGTGGGGACGTTTTCGCCACAGCCGTGCCCCGTCTTCTCTCCAGGGGCATTCTCCTCGTCGCATCCCTTCTTCGCTTCGTCAATGGAACTGCCCTTCTGACTGCGCTCAATACTATGTCGGAGCCCATTCTTCTGCGCGCTGGTACTAAAGTGGATTCTGTGTCTACCATTCAACCTGTCACCGTTCTTTCCTCGCCACCATCCAGCTTCGCCATTTCGTCCCATCTTTCTTCTCCGGCAGCTATTTCCGCCACTATCAGCGATGATCTCACGCCTGCTCAAAAAGCAGAATTGCTTGCCCTCTTGAACAAACATGCCGCTTCTTTCGATACCCAGTCGAAAATTTTGGGCCAAACATCGGCGGCTACGCATCGCATCCACACTGACGGTTCGCGCATCATTCGCCGCCCCCCGTATCGTGTGTCTTCTAGTGAACGAAAAATTATTCAAGATAATGTCACCGACATGCTCAAGCGCCGCATCATACTGCCTTGTATTACAGTGACATATTGTACGAACACCCCGATAAATTGACAAGAGAAATCGTAGAAGCATACAAGATGAGAAAGAAATCAAGATTGTGCGTCAGCAAACCATGCCTGCTCCTGCGTGAGAGTGAGGTTGCCTATTTTGACCCAACATAGTGCACGTGCCTTGTGGTTTTTATGTTTGGTTGTTGTGTGTTCGCTTATATTTGCCTGTTTGCTGTGATTAAACTTTAGTTGAAAGTCAGTGCTTGTCCAGTGTTTTCTATCCTTGAAGTCCCCGTTTTACGCGTGTGGTTTTTCAAATAAAAGATAATGGCAGATGAAACGAAAGATATATACGGAATTCATACATCCTTTGAATTATTAACACACTGAACGTTTCAAAAGCTTGCCGTGTGTGGCTTAGGTAATCAAGATTGGCAATGTGACGTATAGCTTTCTTTTGAAGAAGGTAAATTTTTTCTAGGTTTGTTTTAGTAGTTGTCAACCGCACTAATGATTTATTTGAGACATAAATAGCGCATTATATATTTGAAGCTTTATTTTAACCGGAAGGAACGCGCGGCAACGAGCAATTGCACCTGTCACCAACGAGGTAATTATTCTTAACTTCTCGGCATGCGAATTCTATGTAAGGTGTGAAGAAAATGTTACTCCTAAGTATGGTGTGTTCGTCAGGAATTTCAATTTCTTCACCACCACAGGTTATGTTTTTTCTAGAGGAAAATTTTTGTTTCTTGCACAAAATAACAATTTCATTTTTGCGGGATCAATATTTAGTACATTAACATCAGACCATTCATGGAGCCGTCTAAGTTCTCCCAAGCAGCACAGGTAATCGGCCCAATATTTCAAGAAGGTGGTTTCATTTTGGTCCTTTGTAGTGCCGGCTTTTGCTAAAACGGTTCCAATGTTGGGCATTACCCGTGCTGCTTGGGAAGTTGATTCCACTTGGTGACTAGTTCATTCACATAATGACAAGAGAACAAACTCGTGCAGTCATCGGCGTAAATAACGAATTTCAAACCTTTGTCAATGGTCAAAATGCTGTTTATATAAACATTAAACAGAGCAGGGCCTAGTACACTTCCCTGAAGTACGCCTCTGATTATATGTAGTAGAGATGATTGGTGGTTTTTAATACACACACACTGTTACCTGTCAGCTAAGTAAGATTTTATCAAAGATAAAGGGTTGCCACGAATCGCATAGACTGAGAGCTTATGAGTTTGAATACAGTGATGAAGTTAGAATACAATGACCGACTGCGTGTCCCAGATTAAAAAGAATGAAGGCACATACGTGCGCTAGGACGCCTCTGCAGCCCTTCGAAGAAATGAAATTTCCTACATTCAAAGTTTTCTTATCAAGGCATGTACCGCTCGAGATTTGTTCCTTTCACGTCTAGCATTCTGTGCAGTAAACAATGTGTGGTGATTGGTTGTTTGCTGTGGTAGGTTTTTTTATTTTATGTTTCTGGCTCCTTTTGCTTCGAACGTATGTCTCAGCTTTTGCTTCGAATGCTCGACACTGAGTTTTGCTAGGACACGTTTTATTCCTCTCTTTGATTTTGTAAGCCATTGAACAGAAGCTAGCAATTTATGCGGCTCAGAACACTAAGTGTGCTGCAATTAAATGTGTGCTGTCTTCTTTTAATGCTGATTTCCTGTCACTAGCTGGGTTCGGAGCGATAATGCTCTGTGCCACATGATTGAGCCGATGATTATAGATATCCCTGCATCCCGTCTGTCCGTCTGTTGCCTTCTTAAGCTGTGACAGGTTTGTACAAGACGTGCTTTGTAGGATTTTATTGCTCCTGCCAGGGGATATCGAGTCGAATCCTCGACTTAGCACTGAAGACGTCGTGGCAACTGTCTTGGAAACCGCCCAAAGAATTGAATCAGGCCAGGGGGATAGTTGCAATAATTTTCGTGCACTAAAGATTTTAAAGGCTTCTGTTGACGTCGAACTGAGATAGATGTCAGCACGAATTCGGGCGCTAGAGGTTGACACTGCTGCTGCAAAGAGCACCAGTGTAAACCTCTAGCGGCCGCTGCACTAAAGAGCTACAGTGCCTCGCCAGTTGAGACGCCGAAGGCTGTACCTGGCATTTTTAACAAGTTAAAGCCAATTGAACGGCGCTGCGATGACACCGAGAACCGTCTGCGCAGTTTCAATCTACTTTTCGTCGGCCTACTAGACACCTCTGACGAAACCTCTTCATCCGCTGAGACTAAAGTAATAAATCTATGCTCGAAAACACTCGGGAGAGAGAGAGAGACTCTTTAATGAAGAAACAGAGAATTTAGCCGGCGTTTCAATATCGCTGGCATGCTACTCTGCGTAGGGAGGGGAATTTGGGAGATAAAGACTGAAGGAGAGCAGCGTGGAAGAGGTGGGAAAAAAACGAAGATAAAATGCAGCCATGAAATGGGCACTAAGGATGCAGTGGCGAGTATTGATGTAACCTATGGAATGATGGAGTGCATAGTCCGACGAATGGGCTGACGAAGTTCACTGCAAGAAGAATGCATGAAGGTAACCTGCAAGTGAATTTAGAGCTTATCGAGATGTCCAATGTCTTTTAAATATGTAAAAAGAAAGTTCATTGCAAGTCTCTGTTGCCTGAAGCAGGCTAAGGGGCCTAAAACTTTGTCCATTGTTAGGGGCACTGGGCAGAGCTTCTGCATGCAATGTGCATAGTACGCACGCTCGTTAGCATACGCAGGGCACTCAAGCAGGATATGTTCCACAGTTTCCATCGAAGCACAGTTGTCATAATGCGGACTGTTCATTTGTCCAAAACGGTATCGCAGGCCATTTGTATATGCAGCATTCAGACGAAGTCGGTGATAAAGTGTTTCGTGTTGTCGAGGAATTCTGGGTGAGTCTTGGTCTAAGATGTGGGTCGATTGAGTGAAGAAATTGGTACTGATGTGTCGGCAAACTCCAAAGCCGATACGTTTCTTCGTACGCAAAACTTTTAGCCCTTTGGGACGCATCAGATTTCGTGAGAAAACTTAGAATGTATCTCTGATGTTGATGGCCCTTACGGGCCGCTTCATCTGCTTTTTCATTAGCCATAATGCCACAGTGAGCAGGTACCCACTGAAATGTTATGCAGTGGCCTGCGGCAATAGCTAAATTATGGATATACCCAATGTCCAGGGAAACTGGCTGGTGATTTGTTTTCTTCAGCAGGTTGGCCAGGATCTGCAGAGATGCTTTTGAATCGGTGAAGATAACCCAACGGCCGGCGGTTCGGCGCAGGATGTAAGAAACAGCTTCCTTATTACCGTGAAGCTCAGCTGTTGTAGAGGAGGTCCTCCGCTGCAGCCGGTAAGAAAGGGAATGGCCTGTTGAGGGCACATAAAGGCCACAAGAAGAAGTTTCTTTAGTAGTTGAACCATCGGTGAAGATATGGGTGTGCTGCGTATATTCTTCGATTAAGTAGGCGAGAGTAGCTTGCAGAAGTGCTGCCTGTGGCATGTGGCTCTTTGCATTCACACCTGGAACAGACTTCTTCACCTTTAGAGGAGAGAGTGTCGATGGAGGAAAGGCCAGAGGTAGTAGTTTCTGAGGCTGATTAATAGTAGGAAGGGGCAGGAGCTGCACTGCCTGGCCAAAGCTAGAGTTGCTGTGAGTTAGGTGGACACGGTGTAGGAAGTGCTTCTTCCCTTGCAGGACATGGCGGAGATGGGTACGCATAGTTTCCTGGGCGGCAATTACCTCTAGTGGGAAACATCCTGCCTCCGCTACTGTTCCTGATGCAGAGGAACCCTTTGGGAGGCCAAGACATATTCGCAGGAAGTTGTTCCGTGCGGCATTGAGAGTGTTATTGCTTGATGTAGATAATCTTTGAAGCACTGGTAGACAGTAGCGCAAGGTTCCTTCAACGTAGGTTTTTTCAAGCAGAAGCATTGATCGGCAGTTGCTACCCCACCTTGTTCCCGCCATGAACCTGAACACTTGCGATGCTGCAGTAATCCTCGCACGGAGTTTTTTTTATCTGAGGTAACCATGACAGATTATAGTCGATTACAACCCCCAGGAATCGCTGAGATCGTACATATAGCAGCGATCGTCCGCCTAGGAGCAGCGGATATCGGGTCATCGTTTTTCTTGTAAACGCCATTGCAACACTCTTTTCTGGCGAGAGACGACACTCGGTGTAGTTGTTGAGCCGTCTCAAATAGAGCGTGCACATTGCCTTGGGAAGTACCAAGAAGAAAAATGAATACCTTTTATTGTAAAATTTGCACACTTCAAAGACAGACAGCACATTCTGGAAAAGGGGCCCAAATTCAAGAATACAGGTTATGTAGTACGAGATTTTTCTTTGAAAACACAGATAGGAAGGAAAAACCTACTTGAGTTTGCGAAGTCACAAAATGCATCGTATAAACTTAATGTAGACAAATTACGCATTGGTGAACACCACCTACGTGTTTGGCGCTGTATCTGTAAGTATACTTCGATGAACAGGATAGCTCACACGGGAAATGACTGCTGGTACAATAAATCATTATAACTCTTCACATCGTAAGAACACGATCACCTTTACAGTTATCATGCACTAACGTGCGTAGTTTGCTACCTAAACGTGTCAAACGAAGCTCATATCTAGAAAACAGTGAGTGTGACATTTTAGCATTAACTTAAACGTGGCTTAACCCTTATATCTCTGGCACTGACACGATATTACCGACTGCGTAATGTACGGCAAAGATAGAGAAAACAAAAGGCCAGGACATGTCTTCTTAGCCATCAGGAAGCGCACAGCACCCCATCTCATTAACCTACGCAGTCCTCTTGAGAGTATCGGTATCTGCATGAAGTCATGATTTGTTAACTCAACAACAGGCGCATGTTACAGACTGCCAGAAAGCTGCGATGTCTTCATATCTCATTAGCGCGATAGCCTCATTGCCATTAGAACCAATTTCCCAAATCTAATATATTTCTAATAGGCGGCTTTATTTACCCGGATATTGACTGGTTTAACATCACCTCTAGCTCTCACTGCTGCAAAGCATTCATCGACTTAGCATTGAATTCTTCACTTGCACAGTTAGTAAACCAACTTACACGTGGAACCAAATACTAGAATTCGTTTTAACGTCATGCCCCGAGAACTCAAGCACTATTTCTACTATACAGGGGTTCAGTGACCATCAGATGTTTACTTTTGCAGCTAGCATCCCATGACATACACGGCTGTTAACATTAAGCTCATCTTGAACTATAAAAAAGCTGATTGCAATGCCGTTAACACTGGACTGCAGGAATTTTCTTGCTAGTACCTTTCTACTTTCGCTTCCCGTACGGTCGATGAAACGTGCTCCGAAGTTGCTGGAATTAATGCTTGCTCACGTCCCACAAATTTCATTTCTGGTCAACATTTCTAAGGCATGGAATCACAGATCACTCCTCTCACTTATTCGAAAGCAATGAAAAAGTCCACATCCCCCTCGCTGAAACTGCCACATAAGCACTGCGAAAAGCATCACTGCCATGTCGTCCGTAATGCGAAGCCTATATTTTATTCGCATGGCCTTCAATCTATTAAGCACAGCAAAACCAGAAAACATTTTTGCGTACTATCTCCTCAGTTAACACGCAGGCCCACATTGCTCTGCAGGATGATGCCGGAACTTTCATTACTGACGAAAAAAGTGCGACCATCTTTAACAAATATTTCACATCAGTGTTCACCCAAGAAGATCATTCTAACATTCCCGCCAACACCGAAATCGAATACTGATATATGACCCCGATTTAATTGACCGTTTGACTGGAACGGCCTTCCCCATGAACTTGCTGCCATCACATGCCAAACTATGTTTCTTAACCAAATTACGCGTTTGCTTGCATCACGATAATCATTTTTCTTTGTATAACTCGTTCAAGTTTTGTGTACTTTTTCTGTTGTTAATCTATATGTGTCCCACCCCTTATGTAATACCCTCACACGAGGGTCTTTAAGGAAATAAAGTGAAGTGAAGTGAAGTGAACGTCAAAATCTTAAAACTTACTTAGCTCTAACCTCAGTGGACTCGGCGGCACTGCGACGGCCAGGTTCGCTAATATGCCTCACCTTTGCCTCGTGCAGCTGCTTATCCTGGCATGCTCCTGGCCATCCGCATCCATCCCCAGTAGCGCGGCGACCCGTACCGCTGCGACTTCGTGGTCACGGAAACCAACCACCACTCTGGAAGAGCAGTGGCAGCTGCGCCGCCCGCCATCAACCCAGGAATCAACCGCATCTGATCCGAATTCATGCCCTGCAGCGCCGCCACCGGAACCGCCAAACTGCCTACCGGAGCCACCTACGCACCTTTCATCACCGACGTCACCGCATATAAGGCTCCCCGATATCAGCACCCACTTCAGTGGACTCGGCGGCACTGCGACGGCCAGGTTCGCTAATATGCCTCACCTTTGGCTCGTGCAGCTGCTTATCCTGGCATGCTCCTGGCCATCCGCATCCATCCCCAGTTTTGCGGCGACCCGTACCGCTGCGACTTCGTGGTCACGGAAACCAACCACCACTGTAGAAGAGCAGTGGCAGCTGCGCCGCCCGCCATCAACCCAGGAATCAACCGCATCTGATCCGAATTCATGCCCTGCAGCGCCGCCACCGGAACCGCCAAACTGCCTACCGGAGCCACCTACGCACCTTTCATCACCGACGTCACCGCATATAAGGCTCCCCGATATCAGCACCCACTTCAGTGGACTCGGCGGCACTGCGACGGCCAGGTTCGCTAATATGCCTCACCTTTGCCTCGTGCAGCTGCTTATCCTGGCATGCTCCTGGCCATCCGCATCCATCCCCAGTTATGCGGCGACCCGTACCGCTGCGACTTCGTGGTCACGGAAACCAACCACTATTGTGGAAGAGCAGTGGCAGCTGCGCCGCCCACCATCAACCCAGGAATCAACCGCATCTGATCCGAATTCATGCCCTGCAGCGCCGCCACCGGAACCGCCAAACTGTCTACCGGAACCACCTACGCACCTTTTATCACCGACGTCACCGCATATAAGGCTCCCAGATATCGGCACCCACTTCAGTGGACTCGGCGGCAGTGCGAGGGCCAGGTTCGCTAATATGCCTCACCTTTGCCTCGTGCAGGTAAAAAAACTTCTTGCGCTCTTTTCGCCGAGCGAACACGTTACGCTGGTCTGATTGTGCTGCCGAGTCCACAGTGCCTTGCTGCTCTTGTTGCTGACTGTACACATGTTTTGCTAAATCTATTACTGCTGTGTGATGATGTCGAGCTAAATCCCGGGTCTTCCCCCCGCACTGGCGTCGCCGATAATACCAGTGAGAGCAATTGTGAAATACTGCTGGCACTGAACGATATCAAAGCTGGACAGGCATCTCTTCTAAGCGAAATGAAAACAATTCGTACCAAATTGGCGCATCAGGAAAAAACCTTTGACGAACTTAAAACACGACTTGCGAAAATTGAAGAAGACTGTGCTTCATTAGGCTCCCTTAAAGCAGAATTTGAGAACGTCCAGTGCCTTGCCGAAAATAATGCGAGTCAGGTTGCTGATATAGTCCTACGACTGGATGACTCGGAAGACTGTACTCGTCGTTGTAATTTCTTATTCTTTGTGCTCAAAGACACCTGCCAGGAAACGGGGGCGGAATCAGAAAAATTAATCACCGAACTCTGCAGTACTAACCTCAAGATTTCAATTCAACGAATGGACATCGAACGGGCACACCGCCTTGTCGTTTTGACGAAAATAAGAACAGACCCATAATAGTAAAATTCGCGTATTTTAAAGCAAAAGAGCAAGTCATCACTAACGCAAAGAAATTAAAACGGACCAACTACAGCATCTCTGAAGACTATTCTCCCAACACTCGTATGGCCCGTAAGAACATCATCCAATTTGCAAACAGCCTGAAAGAAAAATTCACTCTCCGTCACAAAAAGATGACCATCGGAAATGCCATATATACTTTTGATCACGCGTCACAGCAGATACTACCACGTGCCCCGTAGCTGTCGGCTGGTCACCAACATAAAGAGACTTCCAACCCAATTTCATTTCTGTACACTAACATCAAAAGCCTCCTACCGAAACGCGATGTATTGGTTAGTATCATTGACACAACTGAATGCAACACAGTCATACGAACTGAAACCTGGCTAAATGAATCCATACATAACGACGAAGTACAGGCCATATTTCCTAACTACGATGTTTTTCGCCGTGACCGCATAGGCAAACGAGGGGGCGGCCTCTTGATAGCCACTCATTGCAACCTTCAATGCTACAGCATAAAAGTAGAGTCACCTTTATTCATCTGCTCTAGCGCCTCATTCCCTCCCTCCGTAATCTGTGCTTGTTACCGTCCCCTCGATAGCGACGCTTCCTTCATCCCTCTATTTCATAGCGCTCTTCACACGGTAACCACGAAGCTTCCACATGCTACTATTTTCGTGTTGGGTGACATTAACTTCAACGCAATAGATTGGTCTAACCCGTCTGAGGCGTCATCAAATTCCCCTGAGTGCGATTTCATAAACACGTGTCAAACCTTCGCTTTAACCGAGCTGATATCCTCTCCAACAAGGGAACCTGTTCAGTCATCTAGCATACTTGATCTAATTCTAACGTCGCACCCAGAATCCCTATCTTCACTTTGTTATTTGCCAGGACTTAGTGATCATTCAATAATCCATGCCACGTTTTTCAGTCACCTGCCCAAACCAAAGAAAGTAACCAAAATAATCACACTTTACGATAAAGGCGATTACACTAGCATTAACCAAGAACTCGAAGCTTTCTGTAGTTGGTTCCTAATCCACGTTGAACAAGGCACTCCTGAGACTAACTGGGCACTCTTTAAAAACAAAATACACAGCCTCATTAAAAGATACATTCCTACAATTACCGTAACTGAGGGCCTTACATCACCTTGGTTTAATAATTCACTAAAGCGCCTTAACAACAAGAAAAAAAGGCTTTTTCGATCCGCTACACGTTCTAAGAACCCGAACACATGGAATAAATATTATGAAGCTGTAAAATCTTATACCTCAGAATTTCTCAAAGCCAAGCATTCATTTTTTTCATCTACACTGCCCAATATGCTAAGCACCGACCCCTGTCAATTCTGGAAGTACATCAATCCTAAGTCGAGCGATACGATAACCCTTTGCGACGATTATAATAATCCAATGGCGGAGCAAGACGTTGCAGAAATCTTAAATTTAACCTTTAGCTCTGTTTTCACTCGCGAACCAGATGTTGACCTTCCTGTTTTCCCTTCCTTTGATTTCCCGTCCATGCCTGATATTACTTTTGACCCTAATGGTATTGTAAAACTTCTAGACTTTTTGAACCTAACGTCATCTGCAGGTATCGGCGGCATTAGCGCTAAAATACTCAAATCACAAAGCATACTACTAGCGTCATACTGTCCCATACTTTTCGCCAGTGTGTTTCATCAGGTGTCGTACCACATGACTGGAAAGTGGGCAAAGTCATTCCAGTCCCAAAAAAGGGCCCATCGTCTTCTCGTCATAATTACCGACTGATATCCATCACTAGCATTCCTTCAAATTTAATGGAGCATGTAATATACTCGCATATTATGAAATTCCTAGTTTCAGTTAATTTTTTTCAGCCTGCTCAACATGGCTTTCTAAAAGGTTTAACGTGCGACACTCAACTAGCATTGTTTGTTAACGACTTAAGCTCTAACCTCGACCTTACCATTCCAGTTGACGCTCTGTTCCTTGATTTTGAAAAGGCCTTCGACAAAGTTCCTCATAAGCGGCTCTTTCTAAAACTCTCACGCCTAAATTTAATTGCTTTGTTTTAGAATGGATTCGGAACTTCCTTTCTAACCGACAGCAGTTTGTTTTAGGTAATAAGCGTACATCTTCATATGCTTCTGTTCTGCCTGGGGTGCCACAAGGCACCGTCCTGGGGCCCCTTCTCTTCCTTATTTATATTAATCACTTACCAGCTAACTTGTGTTCTAACGTGCGCATGTTTGCAGACGACTGCGTTATTTACCGCCCAATAACCAACAGTAGTGACATCCAACTCCTACAATCCGACATTGACTGTGTAATAACGTGGTGTAACAAATGGATAATGTCTTTAAACGCGAAGAAAATATCTCTCCTATCCTTTCATCGACGTCGCTCTCAACCTACCTCAAGCTAATCAATCTCCAATTCCGAAATCACTGCTGTAATGAAATATAAATATTTGGGTGTTCATTTAACCCGCGTTCTCAATTGGTCACATCACATAACGCAGATAATTAACAATGCTAATTGTGTTCTCGGTTATTTTTGCCGAACCCATCGCCTAGCTCCTCCATCAGTAAAGTTGTTAGCTTATTTAACATTCATTCGTCCCAAACTTGATTACGCATGCGCGGTTTGGGACCCCTATCAAAGTAACCTTTCTAACTTACTGGAAGCAACACAAAACAGCGCAGCAAGATTCATCCACTCGGCCTATTCCTATCATGTAAGTGTCACTGAACTAAAACGTAATGCTCATCTTACTAACTTGGCAGACCGCCGTACTATTGCAAGACTATGCCTTTTTCATAAATTTTATTATCACCCCATGACCAAGTCTATTATCAGCCCTGCCCACCGCATATCCAGCCGCACAAACCACCAGAAGGCAGTTTACCCTCCCCCTGCCCGGACAAGTGCTCACCTGACATCATTTCTAGTCCGCACTGCAAAGGACTGGAATGACTTGCCCAACACCATCGGACTTCACTCCGACCCATCATCATTCAAAAAATCCATCGAATCAACCATATGCCCTGAATTCCACTCCCTCATGTAATACCCCTTTAATGGGGCCTTTGAGGTTGTAATAAATAAATAAATAAACAAATAAATAAATAAATAAATAAATAAACTCAAGTAGCTTAATCCTGTATCACATTTTTCAGCAGTCTCTATCTACAGGCGAAGTTCGGTTTGATTGGAAAATTGGCAAAGTCATGCCGGGGTTCAAAACTGATGAAAAAAGTAATATCAGTAACTGCTGGCCCTCACCTTTTACAAGTATTGCAGTAAGCTACTAGAAGAAATCACTGCTTCAAACGATGCATGCCATCTTGCAAAAAAACGTTTTTTTTTACCCTCATCAACATGGTATCAGAAAAGACTGTCGTGCGATACACAACTCATCTAATTTAAATTGCGATGTTCTGTCTGACATGAACGACAACCAGCAGACTGATTGCATAATTATTGAATTTTATGAGGCGTTCTATCGAGTAGCTTATTGTCGTTCAATTGCCAATCTCTCCTCGTTAAATATCGACTAATGAACACTATCATGGATTAAAAATTTTCTCTCATTTCCCAAACAATCAACCTCTATAAATAATTGCTCATCCTCCCTCTCTAAAGCATTCTACGGTGTTCCTGAAGGCAGTGTTCTCGGTCTGTTAATATTTGTAATATATATTAACGATCTTTCAACCGACATTACCTCTGACATCCGTCTGTTTGCCGACGACTATAGTATCTACTGTAAGATTTCTATTCCAGCCGTCACCTCGCTGCACAGAAAGGTCTAGACCATATAACAAACTGGTGCTCTAAGTGGCTAATGACGGTTAACACTGATAAGGGTAAATTATTGGCTTTCAGCCATAAACCATCAAACTCCTCCTTCACCTCAACAGAGACCAAGTCACAACAGCTTCTTCATGTAAATTCTCGGCATTCATCTAATACAAACCTTGCCTGGTCGACACACATAAATAAAGAAGCAGCTAAGGCTTGACGAACCCTCGGATACTTAAAGCGTAATCTTTAGGGTGCCTCATCGGACACTCGAAAACTAGCTTGCCAGGCATATGTCCGTCGGCAGCTTGAATTTGCATCGCCCATCTCGTCACCCCACCAGGTGTATCTAACACGTAGTCTCGAATCATACAGAACCATGCCGGACGCTTCGTCGCTCGCGATTATAACCGTCATTCCAGCGTCACTAACATTGTCATCGCTATCACTTTAGTTTTTAGGATCACGTCGTACAGTTGCACTCCTTTGCTTATTTCATAAAATGGTTTTTCAGTCTTCATAGTCACATTCTGCCTTTATCACGGCCGTGTCGTACATCACGTCGCATCCACAATCATTACTGCTTTACGCGTTTTTTGCTCACACTAAAGCGTTTAACATGTCGGCCTAACCATGTGCCATAAGCCTTTGGAAGAACCTTCCTGACGAAGGTACTAACACCAGAAATCCTGCCACATTTCTAGATAAGATAACCACCATAATCGCCTAATACCTTGGCTTTATGTGCGTTTACCAGAAAACAATTTTATTGTTGTATAATATGAAAGAAATTGTGCTTTTCCTAACTTCAGTGAAAAATCACTCCGGCCGCATTTTGAAACCTAGATAATGCTTTTTTTTAAATTTACCTGTATTCTGCGCATTATCTCTTGCTAACTTGTATAACGTTTCTTTTCAATCATTGCTTTTGCTCAAATGCTTTTGTAAATTCATGCGTACTGCCCCAATCACGTAATGATCTTATGTTAAATGAGCCTGTAACTTCAATAAATAAATAAATAAATAAATAAATAAATAAATAAATAAATAACAGCTGGCAGTGCGCGCACGTTTTGACCTTTTGTTGTGCCCTTGTCGTTGCGCCGCTGTTCATCATGCCCCAACTCGCCCCACAACCATTATTCTGAAGTACCACGGTGCTCGATTCTGTTGTCTGAACTGTGCAGTCTCTCAGAAACATTGACTTGTGTTGGTCGCCCTTTGAGGGATGGGAAACACAGAGCAAAATATCATTTGAGGAAAGGCTCCAGTTGTTGATCGTTTTAGGTGATTTGCACTACCCCCTCTTTTTTAACATTAAATCCTGCTCTATGCATCATTTTTTTTTTCACTCAAGGTCATTTTTTTATCTTTTAAGCTATGTTACTTCGATTATTGGGACGTTTGTTACAATTTCTTCATTCTGCTTTTAAGCTACCAGTACTATAGTTTCCTCTTCCTCAAAGGTATTCTATTTGCTCTTACGATCCCTAAAAGCCCAAAGCTGCTCGAAGCTTACCATATTCTCCTTGATACCTGGATGTATACCTTAACAGACTTCCAGGAGATGCTTAATGATTTCTACACTTGTCCCGCGCTTGCTACACAAACGTCATCTCGCTCTTCATACTTGCTTCTATATTAGATGGTTCCTCGCGGATTTCGCGCTTACCAACCCTGTATTCAAGCACTGACTCTTTTGTTCCTGTTTTTGCTTCTACTTAGTCGTCTCAGTTTCGCGGACTTCCTTTTTTATGGTCGTGGCAACTTCTTTCTTGTGTTGTTGCTTTAGTAGCCTGTCGCAAGCTTTCTAGTCATTTTCCTGCATTTTCCTGCACAAATACTTGAGGACATGGCTGCCGACCTCCTTTCGTCCATTTTTTGGAGCCTTTCCTCAAGCGATAGTTTACTCTGCGCTTCCCATGCCTAAAAGGGGACCAACCCACTCACAGCTTCGCTTGTTGTCTTTCCATGGTCCCCTACCGCATAACCGTCCACCGTTCTTTTGTTTATCTCTAGCATTTTAAGCACGTTTGATTTCGAGCAAAGTGCCGAGTTCGCAAAATCAGCCCAGAAACCAGTGCGCTCTTCCACAGTCCTCGTACTACTTCATACCTATTGTATCTCCATCGTGCCATATGTTTCAATATGGCCACGCTCCTCTTTATTTTCGTCTTGGTATGTTCTTCATGGGTTTTAAATACTCCCTATTTTGATCAATCCACGATCTACGATACTAAGATAATGGTATTAATAGATAAAACCTTATAAGCAAGGCAAAGGAGGAAGCAGCTAGTCAGGAAAAAGTAACAACAGGTCTGTTGAAGGACGGTAGGAAAATTGCTCTAAAAAATTGACGGACGATATAGGGGAGTCAGGCCAATTGTGACTTAGGTCCCTTCGGTTTCCGGGCCAAGGCTCGGTGTTCAAGGTCAAGCCGGCGTCAGGCAAATATCGGCGAAATCAGTGCGTGGGGGCCTTCGTGCTAGCACACTAAAACTTGAGGGTACACGTACTCTCCACTTTAACGTTATGACGCAGTAGCGTTAATGGGTTCATGCACATATATGCGCAATTTGTCATTTTTTCTTTGTATTCATAGATCGTCTGGAGTCCTCAAAGCACGCATAACAGTGGGGTGCACCGGTTAACCGATGTGCCACTGCACCGCGATGGCAGGTGCTGCCACTGGTGGGACTTCGAGACCGAGGTAGCTCTTCCCGAGATACCTCTCACGACTCATCATTAATTGAACTCCACCGCCACGTCGGGCAGTTTCCTCATAATCTGGTTGGCAGGTTTGTGATGACATCACAAGGCCACGTCACCTAGGTGGCCCACCTTACCACCGGGGCCACCTAGGTGACAGGTGAGTCATCTAGAGCACTTTGCCCACTACCCTGTGGGCACACAGCGACCTCACAGACGACAGCTAAGCGGCTGAGTGGAAGCTCTAGTGGTGACCAGAAGTGGTCACCATGTATATGCAATGCCTCATGACCTCAAGCGCACCGGTATCTTGAAAGAACGCTAACGTTATCTCATTCCAGAAGAGATGGGAGGTCAAGAACATGAAAAATTACAGAGCGATCATGTGACCGCCCTTTTAATACAAGGTATCTACAACGGCAGTCGCTAAAGTAATTATTACAACCTCGGACTTCAACCGAAACACGAAACAGGCCTTCGTAAACGGTACTCACTATCAACCAGGTGATAGAGGAATGTGTAGAATATAAGCAACACCTATTTGAGCTTTCATGGATTACGAGAAAGCATATGACTGAGCGGAACCTCGACAGTCATGCAGGGATTTCGGAACCGGCTGCAGAAGAGCTATGAAAAAATACAGGAAGATACCTATAGCAGCTTCACAGCCATTTCTCCAAACGCAAGTAATAAAATCTTAATGAAAACAGGTGTTCGGCAAGGAGACACATTTTCTCCAGTACTATTCACCTCAGAGAAATTGATTGGGAACAGTTGGAGATCACGGTTAATGGACAATACCTTGGTAATCTGTCTAAGATGTAGGGTAAGGACAAGGCCTTAGTAATCGCCTGTATCGTCTGCCGTGTCTCGTCTCGTGTGTGAATCACACAATGCAACAAGCAACCACCGGGCTTGCGAACAAAATATTTTTTCTCAAAATATGTTTTACCTACGTCCTGGCTTTTGGCAAGATTTCTATACTAGCATAAGGCTGCAAGGAAAGGACACGTGCGCCAGTGCACCCTACTGTCGCTTTTTAAGCTACTGAAAAAGGGCTTGCGCCTGTAGGGATGACAGAACCAGAATTTTTTGTCTACGGATTGGCTGAATATGCAGAGTGTTGCACTCCACGTGGGTGTCTTGGGCACCTGATACGTTTGCGCCGTTTAGTTACCTGTGAGGGTCATCGTTCAATAAAACATCAGTTGTTAGTCCAGCGCTGTCCTCTGCACGTATTTTTGTGTTCCCTTTTTCGTTGCTGGTTACATTATGGGCAAGTAGTAGCCGCAGATCCGGTCTAAAAGGATGAAATAAGAACAAGAATGGGGTGGAGCACCTTTGGAATGTACCCTGAGATCACGAATGGCAGTTTACCAGTATTCTTCCAGAGAAAAGTGTATAACAGCAGTATTTTACTGGGAATCATCTATTTAACATAAATATAATAAATATGGGGGATAGCGATAAAAGTTCAAGTTACACTGAGGGCTACACAGCAGGCTATGGAAAGGAAATTAATAGGCATAACGTTAAGAGACCGGGAGAGGGCAGAGTGGATAAAGGAGCAAGCGCCAGTAAGAGAGATCCTAGTTGAAATCAACAACAAATGGGCTTGATCAGGGCATGTAATGCGAAGGCGAAGCAACCGATGGTCGTTATAGGCAGCAAACTGGGCTCCAAGGGGAGACACAAGAGCAGCAGACGACAGCATAAATTTAGGTGGGCAGATGAGATAGGGAAGTCTGTATGGATAAGTTGCCGCAGCTGGCCCAGCACCGGGTGAATTTGCGAGATGCGGCATCTGCCCTGCAACAGGCTTAGTCCGGCTGATGATGATGACGAGGATGATAATTATGATGACGATGATGATGATGGGGATATTTGGTTTAGCCGCCTTGCCGCCTTGGAGCATTTTAGCACGAGTAGGTTAAGCCCGAACTGATCACCTTCAAACCAGGTCATGCTCGATATTAAGTGACAGCAGAAGCTGCGATGGAGTGGGTATAGGAAGCACAGACTGAAACTCGTATTACAGCAGATAACTATTATCAGCGCCAGCGTGTGCTGGATCGCATGATGCAAGGAATGCGCGACCGCTCGCTGTCCAAGGTGTAATGTGACGCGACAGGATGTCGACGGCGATTTCACGTCCTGCTCGTTATTCCCTGTTGACAGCTGCTGTGATAAAAACTGCTTTCCTTCCTGAAAACGAAAGTAAAAAAGAAAAAGTAGTTGGAAGGCAGGGCTCGAGCGCTCTTAAGAGGCTAGTTAAAGTCGCACGTGTTTGTTTTCATTTCTCTTAATTCTAATCTTCTTTTTTAACAACGCGAGAAATAGTATGGCATTCGCGGACGATACATGCGTGGCAACTTTAAAATAATCCAGTCATAAATCATTGAAATTGCAACCAGTTCGCATAAACCCTGGTCATGAAATTCCCAAATTAATTTTTTTCATCACATTTCAGTGAGCAATTACCCATATTTCTTTTGCTTCGTTTGGTTTCGTTTTGATTTACATGGGAATTTAGGTCCCAAAGGGACTCAGATTATCAGGGACGCCGTAGTGAACGGCTGCGGATGATTCTGACCACCTACGGTTCTTTAACGGGCACTGCTATCGCACAGTGCATGGACCTCTAGCATTTCGCGTATTTCGGGTGAGCAGCCGAGCACCTAAAGACTTAGCCACGGCAGCGGGTTCCTTTTTGTTGCTTCATTCTAACTTTGCATTCCCACCTGCACTCGGTCAGCCGCTGCAAAATACAAATGTGATCAAGCCCCGGCCTCATTCTGTTTGGTGAGAAGACGTGTTCTGTTACAAAAAAGAATTCGACATGTCGTTTGCTAGTGAGTAACGCGAGATTCAGCGGTAGCTGTGAAGGAATTTATATTTTACGATATGTTGAAGTTGAGAGCATGAGTGCGACTTCATATATATCTATAGTTCCACAGCATTCTTTTTAGTTTTTCACACACTGATTTTTCGAGTAGCTCTCATCCATAGTCCGCCGCTATGTGCCCGCGGCGCAATCGATGACCCTGTCCTCGGGCGGCACGTTTCTCAGCAGCTTCCGCAGATGGACCGTACTACATTCCTCCGCTCTCGCCATACCCTTCTCCTTCCACGGTAACCCTCCTCCACCTCATTCTAGCGCAACTACCTCAGGGTGGTTCCCGTGATAACTAACCTCCGCTTGCGCCTAACCCTTTCGCCTTCCACAATAACCACCCTCCGGTTAAGCTATCGTTTGCTGTCACCGTAGCCTCCTCCTTTCACGGTTACCATCCTCCATTTGGCGATTCCTCCGCTATTGCCACATCCTCCCTTTCATGGTAACGACTTTCCGGACGATTCATTTGGTAGCCTCCCTCTGGGTACATTTTCCTACGCTCTCGCGATACCCGCCTCCTTCCACGGCAACCCTTCTCTTCGCTCCAGGCTAACTGCCCGTCGGGTGTTTTCCTATGCAACCACCGACCTGTTGCGCCTTCCTGTGTTCTGGCCACACTTTCTTCTTTCCACTAAAAATATGCCCAGGTTGATGATTCCCGCGTTCTCGTGTAGCGCCCCTTCACCGTTAACCACTACCCTGCTGATTCTGGTGGTAATCACTCGCCAGTTACGCATTCCTCCTCTGATATCAGACCCTCTTCCTTCCACGGTAACCATCGTCCTATACGTTGCGATGTCAACGCACTCACTGGTTACTTGTAAACCAGCGCAACGGCTCGAAGTCAAACAGGGAATGGACAAAACATAGCGCTGAACTAACAACAGAATGGTTTTATTCAGGACACCAGAGCTTAAATACACGCTGGGATCGCAGCCTGTTTGGCTTCGAGCAGTGGCGCTGGTTTACAAGAACCATGTCTGACCAACTCGCCCAAATGTTCATGTCACTGGTTACGCCGTTGTCAGCTACGATATACTACTACAACTACTACTACTACTAATATTTCAACATACTGCAGGCCGATTGTTGTGAAGCAAGAGCGGCATAGAACATGACAATCCCAGCATGATTTAGGTGCGCAAATAAAAATAAAATATACAGCATAAATCGATCATAAAGCTAAATCAGCTCGGATTCGTAAGGTAGTAATGTTGACGACTACTTGCAAAGACTGCTCCCTGCAGGTTGAAAGGTGTCAGTAAAAAAGTCAATCACGCAGAACTTGCAGTCGATGAAAGCTGGTGTGGGGTTCACCATGTTTCACTTTTCGTCACATGCTCAACTGAAGAATATAGTCGACAAAATACCTCTGTCATGTGGCATGTCCTATATAGAGCGAACTAAACGATGCCTAAATGAACGGCTCCTAGATCCTAGAACACACACAAAAAAAATTCTCGCTACCGGCAGGGGCCTGGGAGTTTGAGCAATCACTGTCTGAAACACGGTTGCAATCCATCGTCTGAAATGACCGCGATACTGGCAAGGGCAAAAGACAAGAAAAATGTGGGGTCATCCTAGCGTTGCTAATGATTTCTTGTTTAGAAGGCGACTACTTAAGTTCCCCATCGGTCGCCCTCTCCTGGAAAGAGATTGATATGCTGCGCAATAACAAATTTACATGACTGTCAGCTACTCGTGCGTGTCAGTAAGGCACGGTGGATATGGCAATGCTGCAAAATTGCCAGCCGAGCTTCACAAACTCTTGTATGGCATCTTTTCATCTTTTTCATTTTTCATCATTAAATTTGATTTTATTTTTATTTTTTCATGTATGCTTTTGCTGCAGCACAGTGCACTTCCGCGTTGTCTTCTCTTTTCCAGTTTTTATCCAGGTGATGTCACGTGCACTTGTTTCCTTTCTTCCGCTAGAATGAAATAGTCTAAATTGATAGATAGCGCTTAACCATTAATGTTGTCATCTTCAACTATATCTTTGTCTATCTAAGCAGCGCACGTACTGCTTATGGTCACGTTCCAACTAGGCCACTCACAAACACTTCTTAATCATAGCACTTCGAGAACGGAAGTCGCACTTGCAAATGGAAGGCGACATATTGCGCTTTCTTCGTAACAGCGTTAGCGAGTAAAGACGGCCGTGGTGGGATCTGTCCTTGAATAGAACCCTAAGCGTCCGCTTATATACGCTAGATCGCTTAATCGCAGGCGAAATTCGCAAAGCGATAAGAATTCAGTTTCACTTGAGCTCTTTGTCTGGGGCTGCTGGGAACTGTGATTTTCCGAGAGCCTGAAGACTACAGATGTGGGCTGTGTATGTGTAGCCACACATGGAGTGGGGCCTCCATGGAGGGCTGAGAGTGAGAGATTCTTGGACTGTTGGGCACGCCATAAAGACTAGTGTAAGAACCACTTCTCCCTTCTTGACACCCCAAAAAATAAAACGAAAGTCAAAAGTCGGAAGGAAAGGAAAGTGTTCATATTTTTATAGTTTATTTCGCATGACACGTTCCCCAGGAACTGGCCAAATACGCAACAGCATCGTTATCATCATTATCAGCCTGACTGCGCTCACTGCAGGACAAACGCCTCTCCGAACCATCTCCTGTTAACCCGGTCCTGTGGCAGCCACGGCCCTCTAATCCCGACAAAGTTGCTATACTCACCCGCTCACCTAATTTCTGCTACGCTAGCCTTCTCTTCGAGTCCATTCCTTAATGGCCGTCGGTTTTCTTGCACTACATGCCCTGCCCAAACCCATTTCTTCCTATCGATTTCGACAAGAATTCCAAAACACGCGTTTTTTCCCTGGCCCACTCTGCTCTCTTCCAGGCTCTTAACGTTACACCTCTCTGCCAACGCTCTGAGTTGGGCTAGTTGGTTTTAACCACACATGTTATTAAGGCATATAAACAGACACAGGCAACAGAGGGAACCGGACGCACGGGTTGCAAGTTTAGCGTGCGTCCTGTACCCTGTCTTGTCCGTGTCTATATATATATGCCCTAGTAACATGTGTGGTCACACCTATAATTTACCATGCCATAGCTCACTGCTTTGCACTCAGTTTAAGTTGAACCTTTTTTGGTTAGCCTAGACGACTCTACCCCATAAGTGGGTGCCTGTAAGATAGTGCTGTCATATACTTTTCTCTTGAGGCACACTGGTAAACTCTCATTATTAATAAGAGAGTACCTGTAACTACACTCCAGCCAAGTCTTATTGTAATTATTGCATCCTCTTGGTCCGGACCTTAAGTGACTACCTGCACTAAGACGTATTCACCGCATCACTTCCAACGCCTGGCTACTAATCGAAAACTGCCTTTCCGTTCCGAGACTGTGAAACATTACATTGGTTTTGAGAGTATTAATCTTTAGATTTTCCGTTCTTCTTTTCCTGTCTAGGTCATTAGTCATGATCTTCAATTCGTCCCCTGAGCTTACTTATCGAGGCAATGTCATCAGCGAATCGCAGATTACTGTGGCGTTTTCCATTAACCATTATTCCCACACTGCTCCCAACCCAGGTCTCTTAATATCCCCTGCAAACACAGGGTGATTAGCATTACAGAGATTGTGTCTCCCTGCATTACGCCTTTCATTACTATGGTTTTATTTCTTTCCTGAGGACTGTGGCGGCTGTGCCGCTGCAATAGATATCTTTCAGTATGCTTTGGTACTTTTCTTCTACATAATTATTCCACAATGCCTGCATCACTGCAGAGGTTCCGACTGAGTCAAATAATTTCCCGTAATATAAAGGGTGTTTCACCAAAAACTTTACACATTTAAAAATAGGATTTTTGAGTTAGAAGACATTTTTTTCTGCATAGCACTGTCACCGGTGTACTACATGAAAATACAGCTACGATGTGCTCGGTAGAAGGCTCGTTAACCAATATGGAATAGTTAACCTTTTAACTATTACTTTTAGGCTTCATAATTATTGAGAGCCCTGTATACCGCCGAATGTAATATCCACATTAGTTTTTAGAATTTTGAAAATGCGATTACCTTCTGTGTTGTGGCAAGACAAATTCTGACTACAACGTGCCAAAAATACATGTGCTTTCGAGTTGTTTGCAGACAAAGCGAACTCTCAAGTTATAATAAACTATGACATATATCCAACCAAAATCTTTCATTTAATTAAAAACCCAACGTTTCAGAGCCGGCTCGGCTCCTTCTTCAGGGGTCACTGGGGGCCGTAGCTAGAATCTTTAAGTATGCATGTAGGGGAGCACGAGGTCGAAAGAACGAGTGAGTGAGTGAGTGAGTAAAAACTTTATTGAAAGAAAGTGTAGATTCGTGGTCAGTAAGTGAGGTCCAGACCATGTAGGTCTCGTACCGCACAGGCCCATTCGACAGCCTTGACTCTAGTGCCTCGGTCGTCGCTGACCTTTACTGAAAGCCACGCGTCAGGTGAGGGAGCAGCCATGAGATCTGGGGGTGGGGGATGTGCTTTACAGTTCCAGATTATGTGGTCTAAAGTAGCTTTTGCACCGCAGAAGCAGCAGTTAGGGCTGGAGGTTGTAATAAATATGTGCGAGTACACATTCGGGTTGGGGAAAGAGTCGGTTTGTAGTCTTCTCCACGCCACCTGCTGCTCCCTTGACAGGGAGGGGTGCGGCGGCGGGAACTGCCTACGTGCGAGTCTAAAATGGATGGTGTGGTCGTGATAGGAGGTTAGCGCTTCACCGGTTGCCTCCGGGTTCGGACCGTCTACTGCTCGGCCGGCTTTAACTAGAGCTTGTGCGTTGGCGGCCTCGTTTCCGGGGTTTCCGGCGTGCGCCGGGATCCATACCAGGTCAATGTCTCGGAGGGGGGATGTGTGTTTAACATTTTCCAGGATATTTCAGGCCGTGAGTGAGATGCCGCCTTTGGCAAAGTTCGCAATGGCATATTTGGAATCGCTAACGATGGTTGTAGCGTCCGTAAAGGCGACAGCAGCTGCAATTGCTGCTTCTTCCGCGGTTTCCGCGTTCTTAATAAATACTGTAGCGGCCATGAGTGGAGTGGCCGGGTCCGGGTCCTGAGGATGAGATACCCCACAGATGGCGAATCTGTGGGGGCTGTCTTGATAGTTGGCTGAATCGACGTAGATGACGTCTGGAAGACTCTGCAAGCGTCTATGCAGAGCTCTGGCTCTTGCTTCCCGCCGACCCTGTTGGGTTTGCGGGTTCATGTTCTTGGGTAGAGGTAATATTTTTATCTTTTTTCGGATATGGCTAGGAACGGGGCCTGGATGGTCCGCCATAGGCTCCCCTTTGATGCCAAGTCTGTCCAGGATGATTCTGCCCGCTGCAGTGCTGGAGAGTCGAGCCGTATGTGTTGTTAGGTGGGCTTCCTTATGTTCAGAAAAGGTATTGTGTACTCCCCGGGCGAGGAGTTTCTCGTTGGCTGTGAATTTAGGAAGGCCCAACGCCGTTTTGTAAGCATGCCGTATTAGGGTATCGATCTTCTGTTCTTCTCCTTTCTTGAGATGGAGATATGGGAAGGCATATGTAATTTTGCTGATGACGAATGCTTGAAGGAGTTTGTATAGGTCATGCTCCTTCATGCCTCGTCTCTTGTTGGCGATGCGCCTGATCATGCGCGCCACCCGGTGTACTGAGCTTTCGAGTCTGCCCAGTGCTATAGTGTTGCGGGAGGTGTTGGAGATGTGGAGTCCTAAGACCCGTATGTTCTCCACTTCATCTATGTTTTTGCCTTGGATCGTAATGTTGATGGGGATCCTGTCTTCAGGTTTCTTGCTCCGCCGTACGATTAGGAGTTCTGATTTTGGTTGGGAACACTCGAGGCCGGCTCTCCTTGCCTCCAACTCAACCGTTTCAGCCGCTGCTTGGAGAGCTTCTTCAATTTGTCCATCGGAGCCGCGGTTTGTCCAGATAGTTATGTCGTCTGCGTACAGAGTGTGATGGATGTTTTGAATTGCGTTGAGCCTGTCTGGAAGCTTGATTAAAGCCAGATTAAAGAGGAAGGGCGACAAGACTGCTCCTTGTGGTGTCCCTCTGTTTCCGAGCCTGATTGGGGTGGATTTCAGTGGTCCAACGGTGATCTCCACCGTTCTATTTTCTAGGAAGGCTTTAACATAATTGTACGCCCGTTCGCCTGGGTTGAGGTCGGCTAGGTGTTTCAGAATGGTATTGTGCGACACGTTGTCGAATGCCTTTTTGAGATCGAGGCTCAATATTGCTCTTGTGTTCTTAATGGAGGGGTCGAGTATGTCACGTGATAGCTGGAGCATGACGTCTTGGGTGGAGAGTCCTCTTCTGAAGCCCACCATTGAGTGTGGCATGAGGTTGTGGTCTTCGGTGTAGTACCGTAGTCTCTTCAGAACCACGTGCTCCATGAGTTTCCCGAGACAGGATGTGAGGGAAATGGGCCTTAGGTTGTCCACGTTGAGTTTCTTGTTGGGTTTTGGAATAAAGGTCACTCGGGCATGTTTCCAGCTGTTGGGAATGATTCCTGTCTCCCAGCATACGTTGAAGTAATCTGTGACTGCAGTGACAGATTTCAGGTCCAGGTTACGGAGGACCTTATTCGTAGCGATGCAGCGATGGCGTAGAAGTAGAACATCCGCCTCGCGTGCAAGAGGACCGGGGTTCAAATCCTGGTGCCGCGCAATTCTCCACCGGGTTAAAAAAAATCCGCGTGTCGATGGAATTGCATAACCAGGCCTGGAGTGCGGCCTGATCTCGGTGACCAAAACCGACAACGCACTCCCTCACCAGAGCAGGATTTGGCCACCCTGGTGTAGTACTTGGCCACAACCTTCTATGATCAAACCAATTAACCCTCGGCCCTCAGTCCCCAGCGGCTGCAGAGCAACTGACCACGGCGGCGGTCAGACCTGTGACGCAGCGGAGGGTGCTAAGAATCTCTGGCTCCGGACAGGCCGCCATTGGAATCTGAACCTGGCAACGTTTAACGCTAGAACTTAAGCTAGTGAGGCTAGCCTAGCAGTGCTGTTTGAGGAACTAGCGGGAATTAAATGGGATGTGATAGGGCTTAGCGAAGTTAGGAGGACAGGTGAGGCGTATACAGTACTAAAGGACGGACACATACTGTGCTATCGCGGGTTAGAGGATAGACGAGAACTAGGTGTGGGTTTCCTCATTAATAAGGATATAGCTGGCAACGTAGAGGAGCTCTACAGTATTAACGAGAGGGTAGCAGCTATAGTAATTAGGCTGAATAGGAGGTACAAGCTGAAAGTGGTGCAGGCCTACGCACCCACATCCAGCCATGATGACCAGACAGTTGAAAGCTTCTATGAGGACGTAGAATCAGCAATGAATAGAGTAAAATCGCAGTACACTGTACTGATGGGCGACTTCAATGCGAAAGTGGGCAAGAAGCAGGCTGACGACCACGCGGTAGGTGACTATGGGATAGGCTCTAGAAATAGCAGGGAAGAGCTATTAGTCGAATTCGCGGATAGAAATAATTTACGGATCATGAATACCTTCTTCCGCGAACGAGGAAACAGGAAGTGGACCTGGAAAAGCCCCAATGGTGAGATTAAAAATGAAATCGACTTCATACTATGCGCTAAACCTGGCATCATTCAGGATGTGGCCGTCCTCGGAAGGGTGCGTTGCAGCGACCATAGAATGGTAAGGTCTAGAATTAGCTTAGACTTGAAGAAGGAACGGAAGAAGCTAGCAAAGAAGAAGACCATTAACGAGTTAGCCGTAAGAGGGAAAGCACAGGAGTTTAGGATAGCGCTGCAAAACTGATACTCGGCTTTAACTGAGGAAGATGATCTTGATGTTCATTCAATGCACGATAACCTGACATCAATAATTACGGAGTGCGCAGTAGAAGTAGGCGGTAGGACAGTTCGAAAAGATACCGGGAAGCTATCTCAGGTGACGAAAGATCTGATTAAGAAGCGCCAAAACATGAAGGCATCTAACAGTACCGATAGAATAGAACTAACGGAGCTATCAAAGTTAATAAATAAGCGCAAGGTAGCCGACATAAGGAAGTTTAATATGGAGAGAATCGAGCATGCTATAAAGAACGGAGGTAGCCTAAAAACAGTGAAGAGGAAACAAGGCATAGGTAAAAACCAGATGTGTGCATTAAGAGACAAGCAGGGCAATGTCATTAGCAATATGGATAATATAGTTAACGTAGCCGAAGAGTTCTACACAGACCTGTACAGTAGCCAATGTAATCAGAACGCTAATGAGAAAGACAGCAGTGCACAGCAATGCGTCATCCCGCCAGTAACGAAAGATGAAGTAAAGAAAGCCTTAGAAGCAATGAAAAGGGGAAAAGCAGCTGGGGAGGATCAGGTAACAGCCGATCTGTTGAAGGATGGAGGGGACATCGTGCTAGAAAAACTAGCCACCCTGTATACGCAATGCCTTATGACCTCGACTGTACCAGAAGCTTGGAAGAATGCAAACATTATCTTAATTCATAAGAAGGGAGACGCCAAGGACTTGAAAAATTACAGGCCGATCAGCTTACTATCCGTTGCCTACAAAGTATTTACTAAGGTAATCGCTAATAGAGTCAGGGCAACGTTAGACTTTAATCAACCAAATGATCAGGCAGGCATTCGTAAAGGATATTCTACAATAGATCATATTCACACTATCAATCAGGTGATAGAGAAATGCGCAGAATATAACCAACCTCTATATATAGCTTTCATTGATTACGAGAAAGCATTCGACTCAGTGGAAACCTCAGCAGTCATACAGGCATTGCGTAATCAGGGGGTAGAAGAGCCTTATGTCAAAATACTGGAAGATATATATAGCAACTGCACAGCTACTATAGCCCTCCATAAAGTCAGCAATAAAATTCCAATAAGGAAGGGCGTCGGGCAAGGAGACACGATCTCGCCAATGCTGTTCACCGCATGTTTGCAGGAGGTATTTCGAGGCCTGAATTGGGAACAGTTGGGAATAAGAATAAATGGAGAATACCTAAATAATCTGAGATTTGCTGATGACATTGCCTTGCTGAGTCACTCAGGAGGTGAACTGCAAATCATGATCAATGAGTTAGACAGGCAGAGCAGATCGATGGGTCTAAAAATTAACATGCAGAAAACCAAGGTAATGTTCAACAGCCTAGCAAGGGAACAACAGTTCACAATTGGCAGCTTGAGCCTAGAAATTGTGTCGGAATACGTCTACTTAGGGCAGGTAGTGACAGCTGATCCGGATCATGAGAGGGAGATAACTAGAAGGATAAGAATGGGGTGGAGCGCATATGGCAAATTCTCGCAGATCATGAGTGGCAGTTTACCAATTTCCCTCAAGAGGAAAGTGTACAACAGCATAATCTTACCGGTACTCACTTACGGGGCAGAAACGTGGAGGCTAACGAAAAGAGTTCAGCTTAAGTTAACGACAACGCAGCGAGCCATGGAAAGAAAAATTATAGGTGTAACGTTAAGGGATCGGAAGCGGGCAGAGTGGGTGAGGGAACAAACACGGGTTAATGACATCCTAGTCGAAATCAAGAGAAAGAAATGGGCTTGGGCAGGGCATGTAATGCGAAGGCAAGATAACCGCTGGTCTTTAAGGGTAACGGAGTGGGTTCCAAGAGAAAGTAAGCGTAGCAGGGGGCGGCAGAAGGTTAGGTGGGCGGATGAGATTAAGAAGTTTGCAGGCAAAGGGTGGATGCAGCTGGCAAAGGATAGGGTTAATTGGAGAGACATGGGAGAGGCCTTTGCCCTGCAGTGGGTATAGTAGGGCTGATGATGATGATATATAGCAACTGCACAGCTACTATAGTCCTCCATAAAGTCAGCAATAAAATTCCAATAAGGAAGGGCGTCGGGCAAGGAGACACGATCTCGCCAATGCTGTTCACCGCATGTTTGCAGGAGGTATTTCGAGGCCTGAATTGGGAACAGTTGGGAATAAGAATAAATGGAGAATACCTAAATAATCTGAGATTTGCTGATGACATTGCCTTGCTGAGTCACTCAGGAGGTGAACTGCAAATCATGATCAATGAGTTAGACAGGCAGAGCAGATCGATGGGTCTAAAAATTAACATGCAGAAAACCAAGGTAATGTTCAACAGCCTAGCAAGGGAACAACAGTTCACAATTGGCAGCTTGAGCCTAGAAATTGTGTCGGAATACGTCTACTTAGGGCAGGTAGTGACAGCTGATCCGGATCATGAGAGGGAGATAACTAGAAGGATAAGAATGGGGTGGAGCGCATATGGCAAATTCTCGCAGATCATGAGTGGCAGTTTACCAATTTCCCTCAAGAGGAAAGTGTACAACAGCATAATCTTACCGGTACTCACTTACGGGGCAGAAACGTGGAGGCTAACGAAAAGAGTTCAGCTTAAGTTAACGACAACGCAGCGAGCCATGGAAAGAAAAATGATAGGTGTAACGTTAAGGGATCGGAAGCGGGCAGAGTGGGTGGGGGAACAAACACGGGTTAATGACATCCTAGTCGAAATCAAGAGAAAGAAATGGGCTTGGGCAGGGCATGTAATGCGAAGGCAAGATAACCGCTGGTCTTTAAGGGTAACGGAGTGGGTTCCAAGAGAAAGTAAGCGTAGCAGGGGGCGGCAGAAGGTTAGGTGGGCGGATGAGATTAAGAAGTTTGCAGGCAAAGGGTGGATGCAGCTGGCAAAGGATAGGGTTAATTGGAGAGACATGGGAGAGGCCTTTGCCCTGCAGTGGGTATAGTAGGGCTGATGATGATGATATATAGCAACTGCACAGCTACTATAGTCCTCCATAAAGTCAGCAATAAAATTCCAATAAGAAAGGGCGTCAGGCAAGGGGACACGATCTCGCCAATGCTGTTCACCCCATGTTTGCAGGAGGTATTTCGAGGCCTGAATTGGGAACAGTTGGGAATAAGAATAAATGGAGAATACCTAAATAATCTGCGATCTGCTGATGACATTGCCTTGCTGAGTCACTCAGGAGGTGAACTGCAAATCATGATCAATGAGTTAGACAGGCAGAGCAGATCGATGGGTCTAAAAATTAACATGCAGAAAACCAAGGTAATGTTAAACAGCCTAGCAAGGGAACAACAGTTCACAATTGGCAGCGAGAGCCTAGAAATTGTGGCGGAATACGTCTACTTAGGGCAAGTATTGACAGCTGATCCGGATCATGAGAGAGAGATAACTAGAAGGATAAGAATGGGGTGGAGCGCATATGGCAAATTCTCGCAGATCATGAGTGGCAGTTTACCAATATCCCTCAAGAGAAAAGTCTACAACAGCTGTATCTTGCCGGTACTCACCTACGGGGCAGAAGCGTGGAGGCTAACGAAAAGAGTTCAGCTTAAGTTAAGGACAACGCAGCGAGCCATGGAAAGAAAAATGATAGGTGTAACGTTAAGAGATCGGAAGCGGGCAGAGTGGGTGAGGGAACAAACACGGGTTAATGACATCCTAGTCGAAATCAAGAGAAAGAAATGGGCTTGGGCAGGGCATGTAATGCGAAGGCAGGATAACCGCTGGTCTTTAAGGGTAACGGAGTGGGTTCCAAGAGAAAGTAAGCGTAGCAGGGGGCGGCAGAAGGTTAGGTGGGCGGATGAGATTAAGAAGTTTGCAGGCAAAGGATGGATGCAGCTGGCAAAGGATAGGGTTAATTGGAGAGACATGGGAGAGGCCTTTGCCCTGCAGTGGTTGTAATAAGGCTGATGATGATGATGATGATATTCCTAATCAGATCTGGTCCTGCCGCTGAGGTTGTTCTAAGCTGGCCCAGCGCTGCCCAGACTTCTGCATCACTGAACGGCTCGTCCAGCTGCGGATTTGGTTGTCCCAAATACTGTGGGCTCGTTTCTCCGTCGTATGCGGTATTTAGGTATTTGTCCCTGAGGAGGTCCAAGAAGTAGTGTTCGTCCCCGGGGTGTTGATGGATGACTTTAGCGAGCTGTCCTTGCGCAGCCGACTTGGAATGTGTGGGGTCGAGAAAGTGGCGGAGCAGGTGCCACGCCCTCTTACTACCCAGTTGTCCGTTCAGGCTGTCACAGGTTTGATACCATTGTTGCCGGGTAAGTTCTATCGCATATTGTTCAATTTCTCTTTCGAGTTGGGCGATTCGACTTCGTAGCCTTTTGTTGAGTCGATGTCTCTTCCACCTCTTCATAAGACTATTTTTTGCCTCCCACACGTGTGCCAATCTTGAATCGAGGTTAGTTGTGCGGCGTCTGTTGTTATTTCGCTTGTGTGCGACTCTACATCCTTACATATTGATTTAACCCAATCTTGGATGTCTTCGATTTCAGTCGGGGCCGTTTGATCCCGTTCTTTCCGAAATTTTTCCCAGTCTGTAATTTCGTTACCTTCCAGCCCTTCTTCCGAATCTCGGTGCGAAGGGTAATGGCCAGGATGTAGTGGTCGCTGTTTAGATCCGTGCCTGTGTTTCGCCAGGCGGGGTTCTGCACATTCCTGGCTAGCGTGAGGTCCGGGGTGGTGTCTCGGCTAACGCTGTTGCCAGGTCTGGTCACTGTGCTAGGATCGTTTAGTAGCGAGAGTCCTAATCCTTGGATTTTGTTCCAGAGGATGTTGCCTTTCTTGCTTGACTTCTGGTATCCCAACTCTACGTGTGGCGCGTTGAAGTCGCCCGTAATCACTAGCTGCCCATTCTTGGCTAATTTCGTGGTGGACTCTAGTAATGCCGGGATTTCTCTGGATTGATCTTTTGGGGAGCTGTATAGGTTAAGAACGTATAGGCTCCCCTGCCTCTTTCTGGCGGGAATAATTTCGGTGAGCGTGTAGTCTGCTTGGGAATCGTCGAATTCATGTTGAATGGCCGTGAGTTGGTACCCACTAGCGTGGCTGTCATTGCTGCCTTGTGTGGTATGTTTTTTTGCGATATGGTTTTGTATCCTGGTACACTAACGGGTCCCATCGGTTCTTGGATCGTAATAATAACCGGTTTGACTTCTAAGTTTTGAATATAAAGCTGCAGATTGGATTTTTTGCCTCGAAATCCTCTACAGTTCCATTGCCAGATGATGATATCTTGATTACGAGCTGCCATGTTGGGGCACTGTCAGCTGCGTAACGGCGCTCGCTATTGCGCTCACTTGGGCTTGTAATGCCTTGATGGCGTCCATCATTTCTTCTCTGGTTTGTTGTAAGTTCTTGGCGATATCTGTGCATGTCGCGTCTAGCCTATCTGCTCGGGCTTCTAGTTTGTTGACCCTCTCATTCTGCTGGAGAGCTAGCTTGGCTTTAACAGCGAAAGTTGACGTCGGTTGGGACGCCGCGTCTGTTTCAATTCGCTTTTTGGGATTCTGGGCCTCTTGCTGGTCTTTTGGGGCCTGTCTTTTTTGAGCCTTCGGTTGTTCTATGTCCGTACCCGCACCTTCGAAAGCAGGGAGGGATTGAGACCTGTTATTAGCGGTTGTCGCGCTTTCAATGTGGCGTTGGGTTTGCGTGAGGCTCGCGAGTTTACTGCCTAGCTCACTGATCTGGGACTGCATGCGTTCTATTAAAATGGCTTACTCCCTCACCTGGTTGCGAAGTGCCTGCTTCTCCGGATCTTCCTGCCACTTGAGGGCCTTTTCTTCTGGCTTTGTCCAGGGGTTCTTGGGGTCCCGCTTCCGGCTGGACGATGGTAGGTCCTGTCGAAGGTCTTGCGACTGGCTGCGTCGTGTAGCAGACTTGCTTCTACTTCGTGGCAGCGGCGGGAAGGACTCCTCCCTCTCGTCCCCTAGGGTCAGCGAAAGAACGAAAGCGGTGATGCGAAAGGCACGGAGGAGGGGGGGGGGGGGGTGTTACGTGGTGGTGGGGTAAAGGCTGTGAGCCACGTTGTAGGACTGCGGGGAGGCGGTCAATGGCTAGTTTTTTTTCGTTGAGTTGAAGAGCGAAGTCCCTGGGCATATACTGGAGGCAGGTTTTCTTTTGTGCGGTTCATGTTGTTCAGGGCGGTTTGGATGTACCAGGTTTCCAGAAGCCTTTTTTGGTGATTTGTTTCGGTTCAGAGGACGCGGGTTTCTTCGAAGTTCATTCTATGATCTGAGTCCTCGGAATGTTCGGCTACAGGACTGCGCTCTCTTGCGAAGTTCAGGACGTCGTTTTTATGTTGCCGAATTCTTTCTTTGAGATTTTTGGTTTAGCCGATGTAGCTTGCGTCGCAGTCGGCGCAAGGAATTTTGTAGACAATGCCTTGGCCTCTTTCTTTTAAACGAAGCTTTTAAAACTGCGGTTCCTGATGTGCTATTCTTGTTTGACCGGTGTATGCATCCCCTTTCACTGACATCCGAAATTCCGGAATGTAATTAAATTATATTTCTTTAGTTACGGCTTCATTTTTCCACCACACATACCTGCTGGGCCTACGAGCCGCGAGGTAAAAAGCCACTCCTTCCATTTGGGTCTGCCCATACCAAGTTAGTAAAGCAAGGGATTATCAGCCTGTGCCTTCGCAACGCCCTTCAGAAATCCTCTGATCATCTGCATCAAAAAAGTCTTCACAAAGAGATAGGGCGCCTCCTTGCAGCGTGCTACCCCTTGCAGCTCCTGACAGCAGTAGCCGAATGCCTGAGTAAGAAACGCCATGAACAACGTCCACCAGCTAACAATGGAAACTACCGCAAAAAAGTTGTCGTGGTACCCTACCTGCACAACGTTAGCCATTGCCTGAAAAAAGTTGGCCAGTGAGCAGGCGTGGAGGTGGTGTTTTCGGCACCCAATAAGCTCTCCTCACTCTGCAAGAGAGTCAACAGTACTCAAGTTCCTCGTGGCTGTGGGCAGACGCATCGTAATCCCCACGTTTCTTGCACCACACGTGTCATATATTCAGTCCCCCTGTCTTGCGGAAAGAAATAGATTGGTCAAACGGGGAGATGCATAAATATCTGGCTGCAAGAACACAAAAATAACATCAGCAGTATTCCTATCTTCAAGAACCTTGCCAGACACTGCAAGAAATGTAAAAGCGCCACCTGCACCCCAGAGTACGATGGATGCACGAATATCAGCAAAGGACGAGATCGTTTATCTAAGCAGATAATTGAAGCCAATGAAATCCGCCTTGCCAAGGACTACTCTGTTAGTACTCCGTCTATCTGCCTATCTGAGAAAGAATTGATGTTCCTAAGGGCAGCTGGCCGTGCGTTTTGAGCGGTGGCTTGACCTATGGTATTTCTGCGTTTTAGCAGCCAACCTTCCTCGTTTTTGGTTTTAACAGACTTTTTAACCCTTTTGGCTACTTTTAAGATTCAGATTTGTTGAATGTCTTTTTCTTTTTATCCATTTGGCCTTCTACGCCGCAACATTTTACTATCGTTTTCATATGGACTGTCGGGTGGTTCGAAGGGAAGTGGAGATACCGGCCTGAGTGAGTTGGTTTGCGGTTTACGGAGAATTGAAGGGTACCGTGGTTTCAGCACACGAGGACATCGAAGTACGGCAGCAAGTTTTTTTGTTCCACCTCCAGCGTGAACTAAATATCAGGTTCTATGGTGTTTCAATGACAAAGGAAATTTTGAATTTCTGACCTTTCGATGACGGCGAAGCAGTCGTCGACATACCTGAGAAAAATCTTTGGTTTCGGGTCGAACTCATTCCACCCGAAACCAAATAAATCAACGCACAAGGACCAACGCCACCATCAAAATAGGTCGCTTTACCTTATGTCGCGGGTGTCAGCGAAACCATCGCCCGAATCCTAAAAAAAGCGAGTCTCCAGGTTGCGCACAAGCCCACAAACACTTTTGCGCTGTGCCTAGCTGTTCCCAAAGACCGACCGCGGAGAGAAAGAACCCAAGCGATTGTCTACCAAATTCCTTGCGCCGACTGCGAAACAAGCTACATCGGCGAAACCAAAAATCTCAAAGAAAGAATCCGGCAACATGAAAACGACATCCGGAACTTCGCAAGAGAGCGCAATCCTGTAGCCGAACATTCCGAGGACTCAGACCATAGAATCAACTTCGAAGAAACCCGCATCCTCGGAACCGAAACAAAATTACCACAAAAGGCTCCTTCTGCAATCCTGGGAACAGCCTTACTCCCGCTCTTCCTCCCCTCTCCCACGCCTTTCGCATCACAGCTTTCGTTTCTTTGACCCCCTACTTCCCTCCATACTTAAAGACGCAAGCTACTGCCTTCAGTCACCCTCCATGAAGAAGCCGAGTCGGCTTCGAAACGCTGGGTTAAATATTAAAGTTTTTTGGTTGGAGATGTACTGTTTATTCTAAGTCTTTGTTTAGCCTTGACTAGGTAGTGTATAGGTGCCTTTCTTCAATTTCGCATATTCTTGACTGCTGAGTAAAGTGGATATTTTCTCTCTGTGGTCCCGTCCGTCCAAAACAACCGCTGTGCTGCCCTTGTCCGCTGGGAGCAATAAATTGTTGGTATCTCTCGAGTTCAACCAGCGCTTGCCTGTCATCCGGTGGTAGGTTCGCTTCTTTTCGGTGCGCTTGCATTTAGTTAAGTACACCTATTAAAAAATAACAGCGCGCAAAACAGGGACGAAGGGTAGAATAACGCAAGACATGCGCGGACTCTCAACTAAAGTGTAATCCCAGGAAACAGTCAAATATAAAGGAACAGGCATGAACCGAATAACAAAACCACAGGGCACATGTTAATACGTTGGGAAAAGATAGGCAACCTCACTATCACGCAGGAGCAGACGTGGTTTGCTGACGCACAGTCTTGGTTTTTTCCTCATTTGGTAGGTTTCAACGATTTCTCTGAATAATTTGTCGGAGTGTTATGCAATATCTCACTATAATACCAGGCAGGATAACAGGATTGACACTCTTGGCGATGGTCAACTATATTAGTAGAGCGGATAGAATCTGATGAGTTATGATGTTCTCTGGGTCGTGTGTTAATACACCGTCCCGTTTGTCCTATGTAAGTTTGACCACAGGACTGAGGTATTTTATACACTACGCCCTCAGACCGTGGCAAAATATTCCTTATTCTTAATAGCACATCGCGCTACAAATTTATTAGGATTGCGAGCCTTGTTTTCTAAAATTGAACAAATTCTGTGGTATTAAGCGTCCTTTGGTATTCAGCATGATAAGAAATTTTTCTCGTGCTCTGAGGGCGTAGTGTACAAGATACCTCTGTCCTGTGGTGAAATTTACACAGGAAAAACGGGACGGTGTGCTGGCACACGATTCAGAGAACGTCATAACTCATTAGGTTCTAACCGCTCTACTAATTTAGTTGACCATTGCCGAGAGTGTCAATCCTGTTTTTATTCCATATACTATTGTGACATATTGTACAAACACCCCGACCAATTGACCAGAGAAATCGTCGAAGCCTACCAAATGAGGAAAAACCAAGATTGTGCGTCAGCAAACCATCTCTGCTCCTGCGTGACAGTGAGGCTGCCTATCTTGACCCAACATAGTGACACGTGCTTTGTGGTTTTGTTGTTCGGTCACCCTCTGTCACCCGTTAAAACACCAGAAATAAAGGTCGTAAATATACTCCGAGCTTCATTTCTGCTCCATTATGTTCACTCTTCAACAAGAGGAGCATATGGGGTACAACAACTCGAAAGTGCGGGCACAAACATCGTGTCAAGGCAAATGGCACAGATAATATAGTATTGAAATGAATTGGTTTTCTTGAAATAACTTACATTAGAAAAGGCTCGGCTGAGGCCGCAATGAGGTCATGAATTTTTCCCCGATCTACGTGGGAACTCGATAGCCTTGCTTAAAACGCACGGCTTAGTGCGTCTGCGTTCGCGTTTAACTCGTTTCTAAAGGTCGTTAAACGACGCCCGCTAACGTGGAAGCTAATGTCTCTGCATCTTTCACAGTCGCTATGCTAGTATGACTTTGTACTCTTCCTTCCAGTTTCTACGGGAGGAACAAAACGAAAACGATTTGCTCGCCGTGACAACTTACTTGTCCCTTTCATTGCGCCTTGCATGCCATTCAGGCTTTTTCTCTGTCGCACGTACCGCTTTCAATGGAACCGTATCTTCCTTGATCGCTGTGGAAAGTCAGAACCTGTATGAGAGTCGGTGCCCTCGCGCATAATGCGCTCTGTACGCTGGCTGCAAGATTCACCTTTGTCACTCTCCTTCATTTTGAGTTTCTTGAACAGCGCTCTCTTGTATCTCGGGCTCCTGCCTTGATACTCTTTCTTATGCGAATACTTCGACGGCTTCGTTTTGCAGTTCATCTTACTGCCCAGGTCTGTCTGCCTCGGCACACTTACGTGCTTCGTTCTTTTATCCGATGGCGAAGTTTCGTCTTTAAATCCAAATTTGACGCTAGTTTCAGGGCTGACAATGAAACTGACGTGCTGGTGTCACTTTGGCGGTAACGCTGATGCTTCCGATGGTTGCAGCTCTTTTTCGTGCACTTTTCCTTCCTCTGTTTTTGGCGTCGCCTCTCTGTCTTATACCTGCTTTTCATCTTTCGGTTGCACTACTGTTTTGCAATTTGCTGCTTCGGAAGCACATGCTGCTTCCGCAGCCTAGGTTGCCAAGGTTCCTGTTTTCTGGCAATATCATTCTGTTTGTCAGATGATTCTCCTGCTTTACCTGGCTCAGGCGTGTATTTGATGCCTTTGCTAACATCCTTCAAAATGTGCTCTTCCTCCTCAGAATCGCTGAGTGCACATTCGCCGTCACCTTTCTGGGGTGGAGTGACGTCTGCAGTCCTTATGTCGTCTGGAAGGCTGTGTACTCCACTGTCGAACAGGACCTTAGCGTCTTCAGGAGCTTACAAACAAGTGTTTTCTACGGACGTGAGTGCTGACAGGTATCTCTCGTCACTTCTCTGGCACGTAAAATCCGATTGCCGGAGGCGATCAACCTCGCACTCAATTGAGGTGTTCCCGCTATTGCAGCTGTTTCCCTGAATCTGACTGAGCTCGCAGCGGTGCAAAAGCGCAGTACTCGTTTTGCATCGATCGTCGCAAACACTAGCGTATAACTCAGCGCCGGCAAACTCTATATGCGTGCGCTTCCGTTGACCGATAGTCACATGTCTTTTCATTTGTGTTGAATGCGATGCACCACACGGAGCATGCTCTTTGATTTTGCTTACATTGCACTGACTTTTTCATCAATGTCCAGCCGCACCTCTTCTCCGTTGCGCTGTGCAACAACTTCTGCCTTTGACACGCTAGGAGATCCACTTTCAGATAACTCCGCTCCAGTCTCATTGGGTGAGATCTCTAAACTGCATCGTCCGATGCTGCGGCTACCTTATCCGAAGGTATAGAGGTTTCCTCAAGTGGCGAATGCGGGTCTTCTCCCGCTTTTACAGGAGCAATTACATCGGCCACGTACGAGCTATCTTCCTCTGTGCCGCACTGACAGAGCTGCTCTACAGCAACGCATTCTAGCTCTTTATCACGATCGTCCGAACCTTCCTTAATTCGAGCCATTGTAAAATGTCGGCTTTAAACAGGTACATGCGCCAATTCGAAGTAGGACATCCTACTTTGATTGTACTCATACTTTTCTCGGAGCTCCAGTGGTGACTGCCGACACTTCCTCATTATAATCCGTCGGAGTTGATCGTAGCTGTCTACGCCACTGTCTAACAAATCTTTTACCACGTCAGACGCTTCGCTGGAAAGAGGGGCGACCAACGCCTGTGCCCAACAATTCCGCTCAGTGCGCTTTCTTTCCCAGATGCACTCGAAATCTGCTAGGTATACTGTACTTAGCCGTATCCTCGGCGATCACGAAGGGCCGCAGCCTGTCTCTCGACTGTCGACCGTTAAGGCCGAGACACGCTGCAGAAACAGTCGGTCAACCCGTCTGACAAAACAGTGGTTTCGTCGTGTTGGCGATCCTGTCACACCGCGTCAACACGAACAAAAGGAAGAGGCGGCGCTATCGCCCGCCAGCATGTGTCGGCCACATGTGCGCCACTTGTTCAGAAACTCGCTCTCACACCAGAAAAAACAGCTCAGTCACTTTCCCTGCCACTTCTCCGCTGTTGCTCGTGCACTCTCCTCCTTGCGCGATTGTTGCGTGTGCACAGCCGTGGAAATTGTAGAAACCTTGCGTTGCAGTAGCTAGTGCCGGTTTTGCAGAATATCGGTCGAACTATCACCGTGCGCGGTTGCTGAGCAGCAGCCTTGCTTCTATACCGCTTTGTCATTTCTGAAACGGACGACGAGCCTCCACTGTAGAAGAAACCGTGCTCGAAATGGATGATGGACTGGCTGGGAAGGGCGCCTAGCTGACCAAAGCGCTTTATTTAAATTGATGCGAGAGAATTAAACGAGGGCTGCATGCGTCTACGCTCGGTGTCCTGTGGCTACTTCTAGGCGCTTGGTATTTTGCGCTGCGGCTGTACAGTGCATCACCACCCCGGCCGGCTTTCTGCACTTGAAGTATAATAATAACGCGTATCACCCAAAGTGCACATCACTGCGAATCATGCCACAATCTAGGCAGATTCCTCGAGTTTGTTCCACCCTTTCTGAGTACTAAAAAAATGTACAATTACACCCATAATTGTGGCATTGAAATGAGAGCCCAGTAAAATTATTCTGATTTATATTTTTCTGAAAAATTCAGAATTTCATTTTTCATCTCAAGTTGAAAAATAGCAGGACAGGTAACTCGCTCTCAGCTGTTAAATTCGGTATCAATTTTTTTTTACAGCAGGCTTGAAGCGAAAATTCTTTCAGACTCCGTCGTTGATATTTTGGGCGTGTTATATGCCGTAGAAAGCGCCTCTCTTCGATCATCACGATCAGGTCACTTTCCAAGCAGCTCGAGATCGACAGCGGCATGTTCACTCTAGCCACTGGCACACTTGTGTGCCGGCTCCTGGACTGGTGGTTCTCGCGCACAACACTGTCAAGAAACTGCTGCAGCTCGCCGCCGAGGCAGTGGCAGTCCCTACACAAGGCACAAGGCATTCCTTTTGGCTCCCTACACAGCCCCGTTCGTCAGAAGTGCAAGCTAGCTCATAAGAATTCGACGGGGATCGTAGGATACGTGGATCGTAGGATCGTAGGGGCCGCATCCTCCAGCCGACGGTGGCCACGGCTGCCTGCTGGTTTGTATCCACCGGCCTGCAAGACGCCGTAAAGCGGCAGACAGCATTGCAACGAAAGGAGACACTCTTTTTTATACATTGCAAACGATGTTTTCAAGCACGACAGGCAGCAAAGCCGCGAATCAAGGCAAAGTGCTTGCTTTACATGAGGCGGTGACTCCATAAAATGCGCCCGGCCGCCGAACAGGGCATACCGGGCCCATGAACACTGTTTCTTTATTGTTCTGATTCGCGAAACCTGCCGTACCAAGACAACACCGCAGCAACCTATCTTGTTTGTCTGCCGTTTCTGTAGTGTGACAATAAGAACTTGCGGAACGAGCTTGTTAGACGAGTTTTTGAAACTCGCAAGCGAACGTGTCTGGGTGGTGCAAATGTTTTCTTTCCGCAGTGTAATACGGGCTTTAGTCTGATAAGGAACAGATAATCCTTTCTCTCTCTCGAAACTAATCTGATGCGAAACTACTCCCGCTGAGGGCGTTCCTGACACTACCTCTGCGCCCAGTAGGCGTTCTAGTCCTTCTCCCTCTGCGTCTTCGCGCCCAAGGCGTTCTCTGTCCTCCTCTCGCTCACGACTTTCCGCTCGCGCTCAAGGCGTTATTTGCCCTCCTCGAGCTCACGGCTTGCTTTGTCCTCGCGCTCAAGGGATTATTTGCTCTCTTTGCGCTCATGGCTTTATTTGGCCTCCTGGCACTCAAAGCCTTCATAGGCCTCGTCGCACTCAAGGCATTTTGGGCCTCCTGGCACTCGGGGCATTCTTTTGCCTCGTAGCGCTCAAGGCGTTCTTTCCCCTCCTGGCGCTCATGGCGTTCGTTGGCCTCCTCGCGCCCAATGCTTTTTTTGTCCTCCTTGCGCTCATGACTTTCTCCTCGCGCTCAAGGCGTTATTTGCACTCCTCGCGCTCACGCCTTTCTTTTTCCTCGTGCCCAAGGCGGTATTTACCCTCCTCAGGATCATGGCTTTTTTTGTTGCGCTCAAGCCATTATTTGCCTTCCTCGCGCTCACGGCTTTCTTTTTCCTAGCGCTCAAGACCATTGGCGTTCTCTCGCTCACGGCGTTCTTGGGCCTCCTTGTGCTCATGACTTTCGTTGTCGAGGCGCTCACGGCGCTTTTGGCCTCCTGGCGCTCAAGAGGATTTTGGTCTCTTCGCGCTCAAGGTGTTGTCCGGCCTCTTCGCGCTCATGGCTGTCTTTGTCCATGCGCTATAAGCGTTATTTGCCCTCCTGGCGCTCGAGGCCTTCTTTGGCCTCCAATTGCTCAAGGCGCTCTTTTCTTTCTTGTCGCTCAACGCGCTTTTTGACCTTGTGGCGTTCAAGGCGCTCTTCGTCCTCCTGGAGCTCAAGGCGTTCTTTGGCCTCCTAGTGCTCAAGGTGCTGATTGGCCTCTTGGAGCTCAAGGCGTTCTTTGCCCTCCTCGCGCTCAAGGCATTCGTTGACGTCCTGATGTTCAAGGTGTTCTTTGGCATCCTCGCGCTCAAAGCGCTCATTGGCCTCCTGGCACTCAAGGCATTCTTTGGCCTCCTGGCACTCAAGGTGTTATTTGGTCTTCTGGCGCTCAAGGCATACGTTGGCCTCCTCGCGCTTACATCCTTCTTTGTCCTTGCTCTCAAGGCATAAATTGCCCTACTGCGCTCACGGCTTTTTGTTCTCGCGCTCAAGGCATCCTTTGGCCTCCTAGGGCTCACGCCATTGTTTAACCTCTTGGAACTCACGGCTTTCTTTGTCCTCGCGTTCAAGGTGTTCTTCGCTGTCCTCGCCCTCCCGGCTTTCTTTGACCTCCTTTTGCACACAGATTACGTTGTCATGGCGCTCACAGCGTTCTTAAATCTCCTGGCGCTCACGGATTTCTTTGGCCTCTTCGCCCTGAAGGTGCTTTTGTTGCTATGTCCCTTTCCGCTGTAGGCGTTATTCTTTCTCCCACTCAGCGCCTTCGCGCCCACGGCGTTCTTCGACGCCATCGTTCTCAAGGCTATCTGTCCTTGCGCTCAGGGCATTCTTTGGCCTCCTCGCGCTCGAGACATTATTTGCCCTCCTTTTACTAAAAGCGTTCTGGCACTCAAGGCATTCCTTGACCATTTCCCGCTCAAGGCGTTCTTTGGCCTCCTGGCTCTCAAGGCGTTCCTTGGCCTCCTCCCGGTCAAGGTGCCTTTGGCCTCCTAGCACTGAAGGCATGCTTTGACCTCCTGGACATCAAGGTGTTCCATGACCTCCTCCCGATCAAGGCGTTTTTTGGCCTCCTGGCACTCAAAGCGGTCTTTGGCCTCCTTGTGCTCAAGGCATTCGTTGGCCTCCTAACTCCCAAGGCGCTCTTGGGCCTTCTCACGGTCAAGGCGTTCTTCGGCATCTTTGTGCTCACCACTTTAGTTGTCCTCACGCTCAAGGCGTTCTTTTACCTCCTCGCACCCAAGGCGGTCTTTGGCCACGTGGCGCTCAAGGCGGTGTTGTCGTTGCGCTCAATGTGTTATTTGCCCTCCTCGGGCACACGGCTCTGTGTTGTGGCGTTCAAGGCGTTCTTTGACCTCCTTCCGCTGAACATGTTCTTTGGCCTCCTCTCGCTCAAAGCGTTTTTTTCTCCCGCTCAACCCATTATTGGCCGTCCTCGCGCTTAAGGCTTCCTTTGTCCTCTCGCTCAAGACGTTCTTTGGCATCCTTTTGCTGACAGTGTTCTTTGTCCTCTTTGACTTTCTTAGTCCTCGCGCTCAAGCTGTTCTTCGGCTCCCTGGCGCTCAAGTCGTTTTTGGCCTTTTGACAATCACGGTGTTTTTGACATCTTCGCGCTCATGACTTTCTTTGTCTTCGGACTCAAGGCGTTATTTGCCCTCCTGGTGTTCACGGTTTTCTTTGACCTCCTGGCGTTCAAGTCCTTTTTTTGCCTTCTGTCACTGAAGGCGCTGTTTGGCCTTCTGGCGCTCAAGGTGTGTTTGGCCTCTTCGCTCTAATGGCTTTCATTAGCCTCCTATCGCTCAGGGCGCTCTTTGGCCTCCTATCGCTCAGGGCGCTCTTGGGCCTCCTGACGCTCAAGGCATTCTTTGCCCTCCTGGCGCTCAAAGCGTTCTTTAGCCTCCTGGTGCTCAAGGTGTTCTTTGGCCTCCTGGTGCTCAATCCCTTCTTTGGCCTCCTAGCACTCAAGGCATTCTCTGCTCTCCTGGGCCTCAAGGCGCTCTTTGGCCTCCTTGCAATCAGGAATTGTTTCACCTCCTGACGCTCAATTCATTCTTTGGCCTCATGGCTCTCAAGTTATTCTTTGGTCTCCTGGCGCTCAAGGCGTTCATTGGCCTCCTTATGCTCAAAGCGTTCATTGGCTGCCTCGCGCTGACTTCCTTCTTTATCCTCGCTCTCAATGCGTTAATTGCTCTGTTCGCTCTGCCAGCTTTTTGTTCTCGCGCTCAACGCGTTCTTTGGTCTCCTCGCGCTCACGCTCTTCTTAGTCTTTGTTCGTCTTCAACCCTTCCAATCTTCTTAACCTCTTCGCACTCATGGCTCTCTTTATGCTCGCGCTCAAGGCGTTCTTTGCCGTCCACGCGCTCAGAGCGTTCTTTGGCCACCTGGCGCTCAAGACATTGTACTTGCGCTCAAGTCGTTCTTTGGCATCCTTGTGCTCACGCAATTATTTGACCTCATCGCAGTGAAGGCACTTTTGTCTCTCTGTCTCTTCGCGCTGTAGGCGTTCTTCTCAATTTTGCTCTGCATCTTCGCGCCCACAGCGCTCTTTGACCTCCTCGCTCTCACATCTTTTTTTGTCCTCGCACTCAGGGCGTTGTTTACCCTCCTCACGTTCATAGTTTTCTTTGTTGTGGCATTCAAGGCGTTTTTTGGCCTCTTCGCGCTGAAGACGTTCTTTGGCCTCCTCGCGCTCATGGTTTTCTTCTCGCGCTCAAGCCATTATTCGCCCTCCTCGCGCTCACGGCTTTCTTTGTCCTCGCGCTCAAGACGTTCTTTGGTGTCCTGTTGGTCATGGCATTCTTTGGCATTTTTGTGCTCATGCCATATACTTTGTGCTCGCGCTCAAGGCGTTCTTTGGCCTCCTCACTGTCAAGACGTTTTTGGCTTCCTCGCGCTCAAGGCGTTTTCTGACCACCTCGCACTCACGGCTTTCTTTGTCTTCGCGCTCAAGGTGCTATTTTCCCTCCTGGTGCTCACGCCTTTCTGCGGTCTTCTGACGCTCAAGGCCTGCTTTGGCCGCCAGTTACTCATGTCGCTCAAGGCGTTCTTCCGCCTTTATGCACTCAAGGCGTTCTTCTGCCTCTTGGAGCTCTTAGCGTTATTTGACCTCTTGGCGCTCAAGGTGCTTATTGGCCTCCTGGAGCCCAAGGCGTTCTTTGGCCTCCTTGCACTCAAGGCATTCTTTGGCCTTCTGGCACTCAAGGCGTCCTTTGGTGTCCTCGCGCTCTAAGCCTTCTTTGGCCTCCGGGCGCTCAAGGTGTTCTTTGGTCTACTGGAGCTCAAGGTAATCGGCCTCCTCGCGCTGTCGTCCTTTGTCCTCACTCTCAAGACGTTAATTGCCCTGCTCGCGCTCACGGCTTTTTTCTCGGGCTCAAGGCATTCTTGGGCCTCTTCGCACTCACAGCGTTCTTTAACCTCTTGGCACTAACGGCTTTCGTTGTCACCGCGCTCAAGGCATTCTTCGCCATCCACGCGCTCATGGCTTTCTTCGGGCTCCTTGTGCAGACAGATTTCTTTGTCGTCGCGCTCACAGCGTTCTTCGACCTCCTTGTACTAAAGGCATTCTTTGTCCTCCTGACACTCAAGGCGTTCCGCGGCCTCCTACCGTTCAAAGCATTCTTTGGCCTCCTGGGAGTCAAGGCATTCCTTGGCCTCCTCCCGGTCAAAGCATTCTTTGGCCTCTTCGCACTCAAGGCTCTGCCCGTGTGGGTGGTAGCCAGCTCTTTCATACCGGCTTTACTACCATGAATTGGCAAACCCACTTTCCTGCCGTGGTTTGGACTTGAAGTATCAAGCACTTCTCATGTTTAAATCCAGGAGGCATGTTTCGGCGTATAGCGCCATTATTACGCCCTCGCACACATCGCCTTGAGACATTTGCAGGAAGTGCCACACGGAGTGTTCAACTTACTTCCGGTTCCCCTTGTGCGGCGTCAACCGGAAACGCCTTGCTCTGGAGGCATTTCAAAGAAATTACAAGAACAGAGCGTTGGTGATAGTTTCCTTTATTCTGTATTGATGACCATCTGGCAGCGTCGTCAAGGCGTGCTGAATAGCTATGGCGTTGAGAAGACGTCACCCGCAGTAGCAAAAAACACAGCCAGACCTTTCCAGCGTGTTTCGAAAATGTCTCTGTATAGCTCGTTTGTTTTCTGCCTTCTTTTAATAATATTATTTAGCTTTTTTCATCCAAACTGATAGAAGGAACCATGGGTAAACGCTAGAAGACAGCTCTAAATTTCTAAAGTAATATTTTTCAAAGTCTGCACTGTGAAGCACCTATATTTTTGTTTATTGCGTTCTTGCAATCTCATCTTTATTTTTTTTCAATGATCAGTCATTTTACCTTTTAAAGTTGAGCAGTTTATGACAAGATATGAATGTTAAGGATGTTGTTGTATTCTATTTGTTTTCCCGACGTATTCAAGATAATTCCCACAGTAGTGCCGAGCTTAATCAGTGAATTACCTATTCATTACTTTCATCCTAAGCGCAGCCATGCAGCTACAAAGCTGAGCTTTACGGATGTCCTCAGAATCTTTGCGCTTTTCAGCTGAAGAAACGTTCGTTTAGTTTGGGCGCTTGAGCCCCGGGAAATTTTTAACTCTGGTATGTGTTTGCATGAGACATAAAACCTTGCCCCGCACTTGTTTTTTTTTTACACTGCCACATTCCTCGTGCACAGTTTCCATGACCCCTTGGAACTAGTAAAGTGCAGAGGGCACCGCTTTGCACGTGACACTTCAGCTTCTCGTAAACGCAATCACTTGTAGGACGGTGTAGAAATTGTGTTCGAAAAGCTTGCCACCATGTATACGCAGTTTCTCACAACCTAGAACATACCGGTCTCTGGGCAGAACGCTAACATTACGTAATCAGTAACAAAGGGGACGATAATTACTTGTACAAGTACGGACCGCCCAGCTTACTGCCCATTGTCTAAACGGTATTCATTGAGATAATCTCTGATCGAATCAGAGAACCTTAGACTTCAATCAACCAAGGGACCGAGCTGTATATAATCAAGGCTGATCGGCAATAGGCCATGTTCCCACCATCGCACCTGAGATAGACAAATGTGCAGTATATAACCAACCCCTGCAGATAGCTTTCGTGGATTACGAGAAAAAAATATGACTCAGTCGAATCCAAGGATGTCATTCAAGCAGCAATCGTACTTCTACATTCAAGTGCAGAAGATACATATATAAAGTACTGGAAAATATATGTGGCGACTGACAGCCATCAGAGTCCTCCATAGGAAAACTTATGAAACCCGAATAACAAAACGTGTCAGGAAATGAGACGCGATCTCTCCAGATCTATTTACCACAAATTTATGGAACGTATTCTCAGATCTGAAAGAGGAATGTAGGGGATAAACGTTAATGGCGAATACCTTAATTGGTGGCATTGCCTTTTCAGGCAACATAGTAGACGAACTGCAAAGCTCGACCGAAGAACATAGATTGGAAAAGCAGAACAGTGGTTGAAAAATTTGTTTTCATATTCTGAACTAATGGTCAACAGTCTGAAGGGGACAATATTTTACGATAGGCAGTGAAGCATTGGAAATGGTAAGAGAATACATCTACTTAGGGAAGGTAGTGACCGCAGATCAGGACCACGAGTCAGAAACAACTAGAGGAATAAGAATGGAAGAATGAGGTGAAGTGCATTTGTCATTTAGTCTCAGTTCAAGAATGCCAGTGTGCCAGTATCCCTCAAGTTGAAAGTATACCCGGCCAAAACCTTAACTGGCTCGAGTGTTGCATCACTAAATGCACCTTGCAAAATTAGGCTTCTTTCGGCCCACGCGCTGCCAGAATCATGCTCTAGTTTGACGCTTAAGGTTTGTCGTTCCCATTGCCTTCATATAAGGTATGAGTGGATTATTTTCCTAAATGGATGAAAATTGTGCAAAATCCGCATCGTCTGTAGCTACGAACAGGAAAAACAAGCGGTATAAGCAGCAGTGGTTCAGGTTTATTTCGCCTCCTCCTCCTAATACTACTGCTCTTTCCGTGGTAGCCCAGTGTTTACCCAGAGTATACTCGACTGCGGTACCAGGACAATTTCTGCGCATCCCGCTTCTTTTGGCTCTTGGTAGCTGCAGACGATAAAGATTTCTCATAATTTTGATCTAATCAGGCAAGTACTCTACTCGTACCTTATATGAACAAAAAGGGACCGCCAAATGCCACCTCATGCGTCAGATAAAAGTCTGATTACATCAGTGGTTTAGCTGAAAGAACCTTTTAGCGATGCAACACTCGAACCAGCAAAGACTTGGCCGGGTGTACATAAGAACTGTATCTAAGCGGTGCTCACCTAGAGAGCAAGAACGTGGAAGCTAACGGAATAGTTCAGCCGAGCTTGAGGACGACGCAGCGAGTTATGGAAGGGAAAGTGAGAGGTGAGTCACTCATTAACGCGAGTTAAAAACGAAGTAAAACAATCTTGCGCGCTAGTTCATTGCAGAAAAAAGCTTTGTACGGCGCGAATGAGCCACGACAGGAGAACAGGAACAAAAACGACAACACAGCCGCTCACTTCCAACTGTTCCTCAGTTGGAAAAACAGTTAGAAGTCAGCGCCTGTATTATCGTTTTTTTCCTGTTCTCCTGTCGTGTCTCATTCGCGCAGTACTAACCTTTTTTCTGCGAGTTAATGATATCCTAGTCAAAATCAAGAAGAAGGAATGGGAATGGGCATGGGCTGGGCCTGTAATGCTAAAGCAAGACAACTGATGACCCGTAAGGGTAACGGACAGGATTCCCATTTAAGCCAAGCGTAGCTGGGTGTGGCAGCATATCAGATGGATGTATGAGATTAGGAACTTTCCTCGGGTAAGGCTTAAAATCTGGCAAGAGGACAGGGTTAATTGGAGAGCTATGAAAGAGTCCTTTGTCCTGCAGTGTACGTTGTTATTTAGGCTGATGATGATGATTAGAAGCCATTAGAGAACAAAGAACACGAGCAAACTGTCAGCCTAACTCCGCTCTTTTTAACGGCACTTGTGTTAACGGCAGTTTTGCGCTTTCGGTTTAAGCCTGTGAGTTAGAGTCCGTCATTTAATTTAAATCAAGATGTTTTAGCTCCTTCAACACGCAAAACAGACGCACCGCCCTGGCTGATGTGAAACAGCAGAAATTGTGCTGTTTTTCATGTTCTTTGAATCCGTTGCTCATGCTTCTTTGTTTTTGCTATTATAGCAAACTCAATTGCACGTTTAAACAACGCACAGGCTGGTATCGTCCAGGCCTCTACGCATGCTGTGAAGTTTTAGATTTACACTGTTGCGTGTTGCCACCTATGCGCCGCAGCCTCTGTGGCAACGATAGTGCCGCGCAGTAGAACAGATGCCTCAAGCGAAGTGCACATGAAGAGCATTTAATACAGAAGGTATTGGATTCTATCAAGGTGTATGTACCACAGTCTACCCCTATGTAATTTCTTACCTGCTAACCATTAGAACGCAGTTCTACGTGGTTGTTTTCACGTCATGAGTATAAATGGTCAAATGTATTCGCATTTCAGTGATGACTCATGTCAGTGCCCTAGGTGATCTTTCGAAAATTCATGCCGGAGGAAAATCAATGGCCTTGATAGACTAGTGAATATAGAATTAGTAAGCCGTCATTAGGCTCTGTGCTGAGAATACATCCATTTATATATAGTAGCGTTCCTCGTTCAAATGTAAGCCATACAGATTCGGAGAACACTGAGCTCTGAAGGCGCGCCTCGTATCACAAGGGCGCAAGACGTAAGCCTTGTAGAGGGCGACAGGCTTGTAGGCTGCCTCGCTGTTAGCGGCCACGTAAAGAAAAGAGAGAGAAAGGAAATGCATTGCTTCGCCCTTTTAAGAGTGTTGAGAGGTTTAGGTTTCGTTTATGGTGTTGAACGTCCAAAATCGGCTCAGGCTATGAGGGATGCCTAATGAAAGGCTCCGAAAATTTCGACCACCTTGGGCTCATTGACATGCAGACCTCGAACAGTACACAGGCCTCCAGAATTTCGCCGAGATCGAACCCATGTCCTTCTGGTCAGCAGCCCAGCGCCATAACCACTGAGTCATTGCGGCGGCCGAGTGTTTTGCAAAGTGGTCAAGCCGTCTGATAAGTGCTGACTGCCGGTCGCGCAACAAAAACTAAAGCGAAGGCATTGGATAGAGCTGGCCATTTTCATTATATGAGATAAAGCCCCTGCTCCAGTGCACAAGTTAACACATATGCCAATTTAAGTTTATTAGTGCAATCACAAGCTTCACTTGAGGTGGAGGAAGAAAGGCAAGGAGGTTAACAAGACGAATAGCCGGTTTGCTACCCTGCACGGGGGGAAGGGGTGAAGAGAGAAAAGGATGAAGGAGACAATACAGTTGCAGCAAATTAAAGCCACTATGCAAAGTCACAGCATCCAGAAGAGTCACAGCCTATCGCGCAAGGCAGAAGTCCTCAAAAAGCGGATCAGTGCCTTGGAGGCCTTCACCACCGACGGCCGCCACGGCCAGTGGCCGAGAATCTTCAATTCTGTCAGTGGGCGCAGGTCTAGATGCTCCAGTGCACGGCAGAGAGACTGTCTTTCGGCACTGTAGGCAGGGAATTCACAAAGAATGTGGGCTATAGTGTCATCACACCCGCAGATTACACATGCAGGGCTGTCAGCCATGCCTATTAGAAGGAGTAGTGCTTGGTGAAAGCTACACCAAGGCACAGGCGACACAATAAAGTTCCTTCACGTCATAGTAGGCCGGATGAAGCAGAAGCTTCAGATCTGGGTCCAAGGTTTTTAAACGCGAATGCGAGAATTGGACTGAATTCCACTCGACAATGGTCTAGCCTACCCGCTGCGTCGGCTCTCGAGATGGGGATAGAAACACAATCACCCTCCCGATGAGCAGTTCGCGCGGCCTCGTCCGCGCGGTGGTTGCCTGCGATGCCGCTGTGTCCTGGCAGCCACTGGCAAACAATATCGTGCCCTTTATTGTTGGCTCTGTGGTGGAGCTCTCGGTTTTCCACGACAGGTTGTTCATAGGACCCATGATGAAGAGCAGATTGTTACTCTTGGAGGGCTGCCTTTGAATAAATGAAAACAGACCATTGCTGGGGTGTTTCCTCACACATATGCTCAGTAGCGACACGACTAGCAGTAAGTTCTGCACCAGTCGATGAAGACCGGTGTGATGTTTTCACTTTCTTAACTATGGCCTTACGGGGATGACTACGGAGCCCGAGGAACGGGAAGGGGTCAATGAGCTATCGGTGTCACACGCAGTCGGTGTCCATGTTTCTCGTGCAAATATTCTAGAGTGGTCTGTTTTAGTGCAGTCGTCGAGAAATCAGCCTTCTTCTTGATGCCCGGTATGGAAAGAAGCGCACGAGGTTGGTGTAGACTCCATAATAGAGAAGACGGTCTAGAGGCTGGTGTAAATTGGGCAGGTAGGAAGTCCGGGGATCCGAGAGAAGTGACGAATATGCGCTCACAAGGCTGCGATTGTGACATAGGCAGTCACTGAAATCTCCGGAGCGATGAGTACTGTGGCGGCTGTAGACGCGTATTTTGGCAGTACTAGGCACGTCCGCAGAGCTTGAGCCTGAACGCTTTGCAGACATCGTATGTTCGTTTTCCTCAAGTTTATTAGTGCGGGGATGCTGTACCGAAGGAATCCCATTAATAATGCGGTGTACAGCTGGAGCATCGACTGCACTGATGCTCCCTACGACTTCCCTGCGAGAAAAGAGAGAACGTGAATGATCGATGTCAGTCGCCCTTTCATGTACGAGACATCTGGCCTCTATGTTAGATTACTATCGATGATTACTCCAAGGAAGCGATGCCTTTTTTCGTAGGGTATTATTGACCCATTTATGCATACGGGGTAATGGGACATGTGCTTGCGTGTAAAGGCAACAACGGGGACATTTCTCAGTAGAAATCTCCAGGCCTTGTAGGCGGAGGTAGACCGCAAGAATGCTTGCCGCCTTTTGAAGCCTTGCTCGAACTTGTGGTCGCGAAACTCCTGATGCCAAAATACAAAATACAAATATCGTCTGCATAGACTTATACTCTCGCCGACTGTGGTAGTGCGTCGACAAGGCCGACAAGCGCAAGATTTAAAAGCGTTGGGCTGAGTACTCCATCCCATGGGACCCCACGGGAAGTGTAACGTGAAGATGTTGGTCCGTCCTCAGTCTGCATAAGTAGTGCTCGGTTGGATAGATATCTGTGTATCCAGCAGAAAATGCGACCATCAAGTTCTGCAGCTTCCAGAGAGTCCAAAATAGTTTGACTAGTGAGGTTATCATACGCCCCTTTAACATCCAGAAACAACGCCGCGGTCAGGAGCTTCAGATGCTTCTGATGTTGAACTGATGACACCAGGTCAATCACACCATCAATAGACGAGCGCTATCAAATATACCCGAAAATCTGGGCATATTTGATAGCGTTCCAGATACCACTCAATTCGCGTAAGTACCATCCTTTCCACGAGTTTGCCCACGCAACTAGCCAATGCGATTGGACGCTACTATCCTAAGTGAAGCGGCGAGTTTCCAAGTTTAAGGACTGGAACCAGACGACTTGATTTCCACGCGTGCGGAACTATACTCGCACACCATGATGAGTTGAAGTGGTCTCAAAGAACACGTCTAGCCTCCTGACGAAGGTTTCCAAGTGCAGAGTATGTTAATCCATCGGGTCCCGGCGATGAAGACCGTCTGCAACCGCCCATGGCGGCGTCTAGTTCTTTCATGGAGAAAAGAAGGTCCATTGGCGAATCCCTATATTTAGCCACTTCGCGGCAATTCAGAGTTGTGGATTGGTTCCTGGGACCTGCTATTCTTGCGCAAAAATATTCACCAATCTCCGCTTCGCTATATCTTTTGTGAAGTGCGAGAGACTTGAATGATTGGAGCTGCTGAGGATATGTTCGCAAACCACGCACCACACTCCAGATGCGTGAGAGGCTTTCGAGTATCCAGTGATTCACAGAATTCTTTCCAACGGTCAGCCTGCAAGATTTTAATTCTGCGCTGAATTTCCTTCTGTATGCGCCTTGCATCCCGTAAGTCGTGCAGCGACTTTGTGCGCCTGCGTCTTCTCTCTGCTCTTCGTCGAAAGGATCGGAGGCGCTGCAGCTCCGCATCGAAGTGTGTGAACTTTGGCATTGGGGTGAAGAAGCATCTCGCGTGTTTCATAGCCTCCTTGATGTGCTCTTCAATGAATGTTGTAATGTCTTCTCTGCAGGCTTCTTCTATAAAGGTTTTAAACATAGACCAGTCTATTCGTTGCAAACGTTTGGCAGAACTGCATCCAGCGAGACCAGGAACAATAATATATGTGGAGATGTGGTCACTTCCATGCGTTTCTACGTCGGCAAACCACCGGACGTGCCTCGCAAGGCACCGAGACAAGTGCTGTAAGACAGCCCGCGAATGTACATTGGACAACCGTCGTTAAGGCATTGTAGGTCGTGGTCAGAGGCGAAACAGACAAGACTTCTTCCCTTCGAATTCATCCGGATGCCTCCCCATATGGCTTGATGCGCATTAAAGTCACCAGTAACGATCCAAGGCCCAGGTGTTACAGCCATTTTGGCGGTAAAATTCAGCGCGAACGGACGAAGGACACAGAAAGGGGACGAAACGAGCGCTGTCTCGTAACTAAGTTTTTTTCAAGAAGAAACGCAAAAATATATACATATACAGAAAAATGACATAGGTGCGACATAGGTCCGTTCGCGCTGAATTTCAACACCAAAATGAACTACATCCAACTCGCCCAACTCACCATTCTTCTGTTACAGCCAGAAAGTCGCTCAGTCTGTCGGCGTCAATCCTTGTTGTTGGAGATAAGTACGCGCCCACAAGCGTAAATGTCAGGGTGTCCCTTTTCACCGTTAAGCAGATGTACTGGTTATGGTTGTGAGGGGGAACCATATGGTGCACATAAGTAACCTCCCTTCGAATGTAGAGGATGACCTTGCTATTTACCCTGTGCGTGGAGGATGCAAACGCTTCATAGCCAGAAATTCAGATGGTATTTGGTAAATTGGGCTCACACATCACAAGGATTGGAAATCTGTGTTTATAGACATATGCTAGGATGTCCAAAATCCGGGAATTGAGTCCACTTGCATTGCACTGGAAAATGGATGCTTGTCTGATTTGGCTTTCAAATGGTAATGCTGGGAGAGCAATTGTGTCTGCTACTGGAAAGCTGCAAGGACTGGATTTAGCGCGTCTAGTACCTGCAATGCATTCCGTGCTGCTGGCGAGTGAAAGCTAGACAGCATCACACGCATGGCGTTTATAACGCACCTCAATATAGCGAACACATGTACTTCCTCACCTAGGGCTGGATCTCTGCCTTGGGCTCGCTCAGCTCTAGGCGTGGGACAGCGTGGGCGTGGTGCCTGCTTAGACACCAAGGCCGAGCGTGGCTTCGGCAATGGTGGCCATGTCACCTCTGAAGAACTCGTTCCGGCTTCACCAGTCACCGGGCTTACATTACTCGTTGATGGGGGAGGACAAGTAGCAGGAGCGATAGGGGCTTCCCTGCCGCTGTCGGCCTTTCGTCTAGCAGATCGTCGACGACGAGAACCACGCCGACGCACCGTAGATGCGGCCTCTATGTGCGTTGAATGGTCTCGCACCACCGGCTTCAACACCGCCCGCTCTTTCTTCAGGCGGGGACAGACTTTCGAAGAAATGTCATGAGGGCCACCGCAGTTGGCGCACTTCAAGACAGTAGCGCGGCAACAATCACTGCTATGTGGTTCAGAGCAGCGCGGGCACGCTATGGTGTTATTACAAACACCATTTACATGCCCAATTTTCATGCACTTCCGCCATTGAAGCGGCTTCGGGACGAATGGGCGAACTGCATGTCGAAAGTGGCCAACCTTCACGTGCGATGGAATACAATCGCCCTTAACAGTAAGCTTGACGCACCTTGACTTGCCGAGGCGCTGAACCTTGGTTATTTTGATCCTGTTCGTCGCTGGTTTAATGAGTATCGGCAGGTCGGAGTCAGAGAGGTTCGCATCAATCCCGCAAATGACGCCAGCGGTTGTGTCATTATTTTCAAGAACAAGAGAGCGGGCGGGGATGTCTCCGATCTTCTTGATGGTGGCTAGACTTTCCAAGGTGCTCCGCTCCGTTACATCGATGGCAAGGAGGTTCCTTCGGCTGTTGATCCTGACGTCCTTGATCACCCCCTTGACGCAAGCCTCGTGGAACACCGACGTAGCTTGTCTGTTCAGCAGGTTGAGGTTCTCGGTGTGCGTTTCAGGCGCAAACAGGACTGTATGCGCCGATGCACCACGCGTAGTGATTATGGTAGATGTACTTGATGAGGACGAGTCCTCACTCTTACAGTCTTCTCTTGGCTTTCTTGCTCATCACTGAGACGAACCCGTCGTCCGCCTAGGAGTCCTCACTTGTGGCTGAGTGCAGCACGGTGGGCTCGCTGCTTGCCTCGCTCGATTGGTAGAAGCGCTTCCTTTGGCCGGCTGCCGCCGACCCACCGGGTTCCAGAGGAGGCTTGACGTCCTCCACTTCCATTGCCATAACAAAGAGGGAGCGGCGCCTTCCTGATTCTGAAAAAAAACAATAAAACTTCAGAGGCAGAGAGATAGCGTTCTAGTCTGGAACAACTTCGTCTTCTTCTCCCTGCTTCACTTCACTTATTTCTATCCCAACGTCGTCTAGAAACCCATATCTAATTAGTTATGTATATTTTTCGGAAAGCACCCTGAAAAGGCAATGGAATAATGTAGGGCACTGTCCTTCAGCTCCCCCCTATGGCTAGCCTGCCCTTCAGAACTGTCATGCAGAAGCGTACCACTAAGACCAGCCCAAGCCAACATTATCATCATCAGCATCAGCAGCAGCCTGACTACACCCACTGCAGGGCAAAGGCCTCTGCCATGTCTCGCCAATTAAACCTGTCATTTGCCAGCTGCGCCCACCCTATGCCTGCGAGCATTCTAATCTCATCCGCCCAACTAACCTTCGGCAGCCCACTGCCACGCTTGCCTTCTCTTGGAATTCAGTCCGCTACCCTTAATGACCAGCGGTTATCTTGCCATCGCCTTACATGTCAATGCCGAAACCCATTTTTCCCTCTTGGTTTCGACTAGGATGTAATTAACCCGCGTTTGTTTCCTCACCCGCTCTGCCCGCTTCCGGTCTTTTAATGTTACACCTATCATTTTAGAAGCGTTAGCTCTTACTCATCACGTTTCGAGATTTCATGGGGTCTGCTACTACCCTGACATCACAGCGCCATATGTGGCAGCAACTAGGCATCCCGTTTCGAGATTTCGTGGGGTCTGGTACCATCCTGAGATCACAGCGCCATCTGTAGCGGCAGCTAGAAAACAGCACATCTCGCATTGAGACTTTTAGCGCCATCTACAATAGCATTGTAGAAACAACCACCTGCTTTGTGCCAATGATGACTTCACGGTCCAATATGTTGGATAGAGGTGGAACTATGTGAGTATGACGTCAGAGGACGAAATGGCGGCATAGTTTCAGTTTATTGAATCCAAGATGGCGGCCACTAAAATTTGTTGTGGCCTCCCATCCCTTACCCCTCTCACCCCTTCCCCCCAAAAAGATCCTATAACGGGTAGGAAAGCTCAACCGTTACGGGAGGGGGTGGAATCTGACTGTTTGGCCTGCTCGTGCCACCCCCCACCCCTCCGCCACCGGATACGGGACAGTGCAGTCTTGGCTACTAGGCTGGAAGGTTGGATAGATGGAAGGTAGGAGCATCCCTTTTGAAACGGGGTGATGACAGTAGCCACCGTACTCAGCTTTTTCCTCTTTATTTTCGTTTAACTGTGTTGTAAGTTATTAAATTTCGCCATTTTCTTTAAATTCGTCTTCGTGCACTTTTAGCCTTATGTCACCTCTCTGATTTTGAGCCACAAATGCTCCAATTGCTTTTTGCTAATTTTCACTGCAGATTTATTTACAGGCATATTGTTATCTCTAAACCCTAGGGCCTCAGGAAGAGTGACAGTGCCTGCATCGACATCAGGATGGATACCATCAAAGTTTAGTATGAGGTGTTCTACTGTTTCTACAGATTTACCACACAAAACATGTGTCAGCTTCTTCGTTAGATTTCTTTTTATAGCGGCGCGTTCTAAGACATCCTGAACTAGCTCCAAAAATTGGGCACTCCCTGTTGAGTTATCATAAAACGCTTTCTCCTGATCTGTTGTTTCCAGTATCGATAGAGTTCTACTCCATGCTTCTTTGCCACTGAATTTATCGAATGTTTACCTTCCGCGTTTTTAACTTGTCCTTTAATGATCTGTTTTTCTCCGCCCTCGTGTCTGGCTTGCTTACTGGTTAGCTTCCTAGTTCTTTTCCGCCAATTTGAGTCAGTGCTCTTTCTGTATAGGTATTTAAATAAATTCGCTGCCCACCTGTTATCGTCCAATTCCCTCAGGCGTTCTTCGTATAGTATTTCACTCTGAGCTTCCCGTGCTTCGAACGATGTCCAGCCCATATCCTCTTGTACTGCCTCGTTTGTGGTTTTCCCGTGGGCACCTAATAATAATCTTCCCACAGCTCTCTGATTTACTTCTAATTCCGGCTGAACTTTCTACTTTCGACTGAAGCACAGAAGCGCATTCCCGAATGTAAGCCCCGGCATCATTATCCCTTTCCAAATACCTCTCAGTACTTCATACCTGTTGTACCCCCTCGATGCCATATGTTTCATTATCCCGGCATCTCTTCACCCTTTTGCTATGAGAGACTTTTCGGGCTTTTCCGTGTGCATCTGCCCTTTGTTTACCCATACCCCGAGATATTTGTATTCGGCCACTCGGGTTATTTCATGGCCTTGTACTATAAGCTCCTGATCAGTTGTATCATTGGAAATCATCACACCGGACTTAGCTGCGCTAAAACTGAATCCTAGACAGTCTCCTTCGTCTCCATAGCAATTAACCAACGTTTGCAAATCTTCCTGGCTATCTGATAACGGTACAATATCGTCCGCATAGATTAAATCCGGTAGTCGCGGCTCAACAACCTTTCCGCCTAATCTGTTCAACAGATTATATCCTAGATTGTTTCCTTGTCGCCTTTTTTTCATACTTATCATATAAAGCATGAACAGCAGCGGTGATAGAGGACAACTTTGCCTTAATCCTTTTGGAATGAAGATTGTTCAGCACCGACGCCAACGATTTTTAGTTGTCGAAGTTTTATTCCTCCGTGCAAGCTCCCATGACGTCATCCTTGGATGGGATTTTCTATCCCTCCACAGTGCTGCCATTGACCGTGCCTGTGCGAACGTCATCCTCTCTCCGCTCTGCGATGCACCCTTCGACGAGCCTCCGATTCGCTGTGCTGCTAAGCTTGTTGTCGCTGAGGACACTGACATACCTCCCCCCCCCCCCCACCCCCACAGTGCCATGCTCGTCCCTGTTTGCGCCGCCTCTGTTTCTGACGCCACCGTTCTCTTCACGCCTTTCCTGGTCCTTGCCTCTCGCCGACACATATCTCTTCTCTTCACCGTAATCGACATTCACCACGGTGCTGCCCCATCCTCGTCCCTAACACCTCTTTCTCCGCACTCTGCCTGCTCCGTGGCGAGTGCCTCGGCTATTTTGAAACCGCTGACTTGATCTCTTTCTTGCACACTGATGTGACCTCCTCCGGTGCCGACGCCGCTTCCCTCACCCCACGTGGCGCTACTCCAGAGCACCCGCTGTCTTCGGACATTGCCGACTGCTCCATTGACCGCGCTCTCGACACGGCTCACCGCGCGCAGCTCCTTGCCCTGCTCAACCAGTTTCGCTCATCGTTTGACCACCAGTCCACTTCTTTGGGCCGTGCGACCACTGTCGAGCACCACATGGACACCGGCACCCATGCTACTCTCCGTCAGCGCCCCTACCGTGTGTCGCCTCCCGAGCGCCGCGCCATAACTGGGCAAGTTGACGACATGCTACAACGCGGCATTATTCAACCATCCGCCAGTCCTTGCTCATCCCCAGTCGTCCTGGTGAAAAAGAAGGATGGCTCGATACAATTTTGCGTGGACTATCGCCGGCTTAACAAAACTACGCGCAAAGATGTCTACCTGCTACCACGTATTGACGACGCCCTTGACTGCTTGCATGGCGCCGAGTTCGTTTCCTCCCTGGATCTCCGTTCCGGCTATTGCTTGAGTAGCTGAAGCGCACAAAAACACAGCACACAGGAAAAGAAAGACATGAGACAGGCGCTTCTCATGTCTTTATTTTCCTGTGGGCTGTGTTTTTGTGCGTTTCATCTACTCAAGTAATGAACCAACTTGCCCAAGAACGTGTTCCTCCGGCTATTGGCAAGTCCCCGATGGCCGAGTCCGACCGTCCTAAAACGGCGTTCGTTACCTCTGACGAACTTTGCTTAATCCTTTGTGTACCTCGACAGTTCTACACTTCATTCCTTCCCATATTTCAAGTTTATTTTCTCGTTCTATTTCCTGTAGAAAATCAATTACCTCATGACCGATACCTTCATCTTTTAATATGTTCCACAGGAGTTCCTTGTTCACGTTGTCGTATGCACCGCTTATGACCAAGAATGCTAAATACAGAAGTCTGTTTTCCGTCATAGCTATTTCTATGCACTGGGTAAGCACGAACAGGCTATCATCTAAGCACCTACCACTTCTGAACCCGTTCTGAATTTCTCCGAGTATTCTATTACTTTCTACCCATAACTGCATTTTTAATTTCACCGCCTGCATCGCGAGCCTGTATGTGACTGATTTTATCGTAATCTGTCCGAAGGATTTTTTGTTCGTCTTATCGCCTTTCCCTTTATAAATCAAATTCACTTTACCCTGTTTCCAGCTGTGCGGAATTTGCTTATATGTTATGACTGCCTCCAATGTTGTTATCAGCGTTTCCTTGCCTTCTTGGGTGAAGTTCATTATTAACTTGATTGGAATTTCGTCTATCCCTGCGGACGTGCATTTTGGAATATGTGCTTCCGCCTTTTCAACTTAAGATTGGTCAGTTCTAAGCTATCTTAAATTGTGCTATCCTGTGTTGCTCCCTCACTCCAGGCCATTCCCGATCAAAACCCACGACAGAATTTTTTGTCGCGCATCTGTCGCGCGACACAATTTTAAGTCGCAAGACAAGCTGTCTTGTCGTGCCTTGTGTCGTGCGACAAGCTTCGTGTCGTGGGTCCTTTCGCGCGACAAAGTTGTTTGTAGTAGATTCTGCCGCACGAGAGACATCTTTCCTGCATTTTGTCGTGCGAAGAAGGTCCCTGTCGCAGCATTTGTCGCGCGACAGGTTTCTCTCGCAGGTACTGTCGCGCGACAAAGGGAGTCGTGCCGCGCGACAGAGATTGCATGCCTCAGCAAAGTTAACTGTCGTGGGTTCAGTCACGCGACAGACTTCTAGCGCGCCTCTTTTCACGCGACAAAAGTACCTGTCGTGCGGCCTGTCGCGCGACACCACAGCTTGTCGTGGGATATGCCGCGCGACAGATGCCTGTCGTGGTTTGTGCCGCACGATAGATACCTATCGTGGGATGTGTAGTATGACAGATTCCTGGTGAGGGTAATTCTTTTACTGCAGAATTCTAGAAATAATGTCGTGCTGTCGTGTGACAGCGATGGGATCAAATTGACCAAAGATGCTTCAAAGCGCGTTCACTGTGGCGAGTCGCGAAGAGGATGCGAGGTGCTCTGATCTGTTGGTGACGGGCACCGAGCGAAATGAAGTGCTCATTCACATTGGCGAATCGAGTTTTCCACTCGCTTCCCGCGACCTGGCTCTCTCACCGAACGAGAACTGGCTTAGAGGAGAGGCACTGCTCGAGCACTCACCTAATTCCCTTCTGTTCCCACATTACAGTGTGACGAAAGTAGTGCATGCTCAAGAGTATAATGCGGCATTGAAATCCCAAAAAGCTGTAATGCACAAGCGACGAAGCCAACGGTGCCTGCGTATTCACACGCGCTTGCGGTGGCGGCATGTAGCTACAGCCATGACAGCGCCTGCACACCAATCGGTGTGCGCAAGTCGATGCGCGCTACTGAAAGTCAGTATCCTCTTGGCTTCTGTGACAGGTTCAAGCCATGTAACATAATGTACCGCTACTACTACATGCGCAGAAAAGGCCAAGGACACTTCTACGCACGGCGCGGAAAAGAATATCGATAATCGTCAATCAGGGAAAATTACTCGCCATAATCATCCGGCTACACAAAGGCAGCATGTATGTACATGCACGCAGTTGTCTGTATAAATGTTCAAAGCAACCCCGATATCATTTTTCCGCGTTTCAGTTTTAAGAGCGTCAGCTCTTACTACTTACGTTTGTCACGGACACGTCTGTCTTCAGGGAAGGTCAAATTGGCCAAGACAGTTACCACACTATATCGCATAGCAACAGCGGGCGCGTAGAGCCTCAGTTGTCACAGATACCTTCGATCCGCTTTATATATGCCAGTATAGCGGCTATCGAAGTGGGACCCCGCGGACCCCGATTTGCATCAAATTTGGGGGCCGCCCAGTTGAAGCATAATGATCAAAGTGGTGTCATTTGACTTGTCATGTTCCTGAGGATAAAATAAATATTTAGATGAAGCCCAAAATATGTGTGGGATTTGCACCGACGACCTTTTCGCCCCCAAACCGTGCATTCCGGGTACTTCCAGACAGCCATATGGCCTAATCGTTTGTCGCAGAGGGTTCCGGATGCGGTCAAACAATTCGTCTTGTTGTAATGCACACGTGTATACAATTCGTTAACTGATATATAAGGAGGAAACATACCGGATATAGCGAAGGTGGCTGCAGATCGCAATAGTACTGCAAAATCTTTGAAGTAGATGACACTGCTTGTATCTTAGAAGGAATGTTTTCGAAACGAAACGCCCTCAGATGTTCGTATTTTGTCGTCTCCACGTTTGCTGAGCACCCCGATCTAAACACTTGAAGCTCTCGTAGGTAGCGCTCTTCAGTCCAACACTGATACAGTGTTGGCGGAGAATTTTTTTTAGCGGCAGTGACGTGCTGCTTATCATAAAATAGCAAAAAAATACTTTACGACGTCGTTCATTGCCTTCACAGAAAATTTCATGACGATGACACGAAAATGCCGCTAAATATAGACAACACCGTATGACGCCGAAGGTGAAATGCGGCGGCTGGCGAGTTTGAACCGATTCGATTCTCGGTCGAAATGAGAATGAAGTCTTGGGACTGACGTCAATCGCGCGCTTCAATAGTTTCGCCTGCTTTGACGGTCTAGCTCCTGTGCACCCGCGCTAGGTCCTCTAAACTGCTCTGGTCCCAATGTGACTGTGTGCTATGACAATCTGAGAAAAGAGGAGGATGTGTGGGGTTTTTGATGTGCACCACAGCCATACAGTTAAGCGCCATGATAAAGTACGGGCGCCCTTCTCAGGGCCGGCATGCCAGGCTGGATAGCGGCCGCCAGCGTCAGAAAAATGCGACAGTAATGTTTGTTCAAGTCCATACTAAGCCGTCGGATGGAGTATCGTTGGCCAATATCGAGTCGTTGGTAGAAGCGATAACAGGAATACAAACAAATGTCTTCCCAAGGCGCCTTTAATTGCTGCTCCTCAATCGCGGCTCTCCTCTCCTCAGCTGGCTCCGCTCCTGAAGGTGTCGCGGAAACCGAGCATATCTTTGTTTTACTATGAGACGAGGTTCACAGTAAAACGATTACGAGAGCAGCACCTCAGTGCTAGCCGGTTTCGAAGTGCACTCAACTGCTGCATCGATGTGAAACCGCCTAGGCTTAGCGACGACTAGGGCAGCCAGGGGGTAGCGCGTAGTTCATTGCCCGGCGCGCACGCGGGCGGCGTCGTTCCCGAAAGCTCTGCTCGCTCACTCCGGCTGGCTCACCGATTGGCTCTACAGCTTGCGACCTTCACTCGGAAGGCTGGAAAATCGAGCAGCGAGCGACTGGCGCTGCGACTGAGCGATACTTTATGCCCACGTTTGCAGTACTGGTGAACAACCTTTGACGCCCATATACTTGGGTTATCGGCTGCGTTGCGGCGGGTCTTAGTTAAGATCGTACGCGACGCCATCGTCACCGTCCGTGACGCACAGTGCCAAAACAGCTCGTATTTATCGTAACGATATGAACTCAAAAACACGGCTGCTTCGATGCGCTAGTGGGCTCTTGCTTGTTAAACTACACGTGATCAGGATGCGGCAAGTGCTAGCCGCTGTTGCATATTAGCTAAAGTGAGACGCAAGTATCGACGTAGTTTCGTAACGCAGTTGATATCAAAGCAATCCGCTTGTACTGGTCACAGATTAAGCTGTTAAGTTTCATGATCTCCGGTGAGCGTGCCACTGTCGCGCAAATTAATGCATCGCAGCTACTCTCCATCGTGTCAATTGCGTTCAACTTATCCACAATATTCGCCAGCTCGAGATACGGCGCTTTTCTTCGCTGTTTTTGTCGCAACTTAGTGATTTTATCTGGCATCAAACGAAATTACATTCTGTCAACAGCGTCGTCTGATCCGTCGGCTGCTCCGTCGTCTGCTAGGGCATCCGGGTCATTTCAGGGGATCACAGGATCGCAGCTTCTACACACGATATACCAAAAAAGTAACTAAAAGCGCTTTAATATTCATAAGTAATGTAAAAATAATTTAAAAAAAAACAATGTCTTTGTTATGGAGATAATTGAATTATTCATGGTTTAAAAACAAGCTTTTGTCGGTTGCAATTTTGCAACAACGCGAAAACGCAGCCGTCGGCGCCATTGCAGCGCAATCGACGCGTCGCGTTTTGTATTATTTGCCTCTTTGAGGCATTGCTTGGGTGCTGGTACGGCGGACACGTGTGAAGAACTCATTCAATAGGAAGGTGAGCATGAGTGTGTTTTGGAAGCCAACGACCAGAATTACAGCCTGTCAACATTGGCGAGTTTCAACGGGTAAGCCAAGAACAAAGACAGTACTGCGACGTCTTGTCATCTGTAAAAGCGAACGAAGACTCCTGCGCGGTTTTACTAAGCCTGGATGAATCGCATGACCGGTGAGTCCCGCTCTGTGTTTCTTTGCTAATGATCTGTATTCACACGCGCTATTTGTATGCGGCTATATAGGGATGTGAGTAGAGGCAGTCTGCATGCGGTTGCCGCAGCTATAATGCGGCGCCAAAAAAGCAGGCCCTATATCCTGCATGACAAGTGTGTTCTCATTTTCTTTATGTGCGTTTATTACTCGCGTGCCGTGGTAAATAAAAATGGCACCAGATATCACAACAGAGTTACTCTTTCGCTTGCTAGCGCTTCGACACTCTGTGCAAAAGCATGGATTTGCACTGCGTAGAAGACGATGAGGGAGAAGTGCCGTGCGGTGGAGCGCTCGCGCTAGGCCAGCTGCGATCGGACACCGCACTATTTTGCTCAAGGTTGGTACTTATCGAATTAGTGCTTGTGCCTTAATATTCGTTATACTAAATTATTCTGAGAAAGTGATCGCATGTGAAAGGCTGGTGCATATTCCTCGCCTTGTCATTTGTAAACTTATTTGTGCTTCCCCAATGGAACAGGATTTTAGGCAGTGTTATGTCAAAGTTAATCAATCTTGCGCCTCCTCAGCTGCAAGCGTTGATGCTTCCTCTCTTTCTGAGCACTGCGAGCTGTCGGAGATGCAACTGCACACTTATTTAGGATTTCTACCTTTTTGCTATATCTCTCGCTTTTGCGGCCCGCATTCAAGTCTTTCGCCATTGTCGATGGTTTTTTTTTTGTTACTTATCTTCACTTTGTTATTTATTCTTGGTTGCGTGCCATCAGCTGTGGTGCCGGCAATTCTCCGAGCTCGGAACTCTTCCCAGGCACGGGATCCTACCCACAGACCTCCCTTCGCCGCACTCACGAGTGTTCTTTGGTATTTTTTTGTTTCTCTTGCCCTTACTTGCATTGTCAGTCAACAAATTTGTGCAGCTTTTAACTGTATGCAGATTTGTTAAATGCGCTAGCAATTTTTCTATGATTCTAAGCTGTGCTGTGAGATATCAAGCTTCTTGCTATTGAAGGCATGCTTTTTTCCATTCTATCTTCTCAATTAACCAGGGCACACAGGTTGCAACTTTCAATTTAATACCTAGACATTGGTGCAAGGCACCATGATAGGAATTAATGAAAACCTGCACATTCTATATTCATATTGGTGTGCGGTATTTCAGCGAGCACATCTTTCAGTGTGGTTATAACAGTCATTGTGACTCTTCTCAAAGAATGTATATGGGTGCATTACATAAAATCTGTTCATTTCTTTTGTCATGGGCTAGCTCATTGGTTTTTTATTTACTTATATTACATCTAATTTTAGTTTTTAAAGCAGGAGACGACTTCCTCTCTTGTCATTCATGACATGGCTACAGCCACTGACAGCTGTTGCTCTTGATGTATTTATTTGCAGTTGCCAGCAGCCAGCATCTATTGGGCCATGTGTGCTTCCTGCTTTCGGCTGTGTCATCCTTCCTGATCCGTTCATGGTAGTTATTCTTTTTCAGTGATGCATATCTTAGCTGCCTATTTTAGAAACATATTTTCAACATAGGCTTGCAGCTAGGTTTAGAAATGCATGCAAACTCTACATGCACTTCACAGCAGTACCTAAGCTTATAAATACCGGACCTGTAGACTTGTACAAAGTATAGTCACTGATGTAGCTCTTAACGCAGCTGCTGTTAACATATACGTGCTTTGACATTGCACACCTGTTGCCTGGTATGCATATGTGTCCTCGAAAAGGACCTATATGTTCATTTATCTCTTTAAAAACGTTGTGCTCAACAATGATGGTTTACCAGTATTTCTGATACAGAGACCAAATTGTCAGTCAGTATTGTAACATTGCACGATGACACCAATTCTTGTATGGCATAGCATCCTTGCAATGCACTGGGCAAGCGGCTGTCAGCACAGATTCATTGCTGGTTTATTGCCATAGCATATGGTTATACTGCACAGTTTGTACCTCTGCCTTCTTAAAGCTGCATCCTTGAAAAATTTAAAATTAGTTGAAGAAAAATTCAAGGAAATGTAACAGTAACTGTCTCACATTTTGGTGGACACTTGAACTGTGATATAAGGGAGGGATATAGAAGAGAAGTAATGAAGAGCTGCCCTAGCGGAGGGCTGATGCCCATGTTAGATGCCCCTCTTTAGTTAAACATACCTCGCAATTAACGCATTTGGTGCAAAACAAACATGGGACTTGCACGCTCATGAGCACCCTCATGTCAGTAAAACAAAGTGCCAATGTTACCGTATTTCAGAGCTTTGCTCTTAAAACCGCAGCTGACTGCTGCTCAAAGTTGAGAGCAAAAATACGTCTTCTTTTCCTCATGTGCAGTCCGCGGTGATGGTGCCATTTGCAATGGTGATTGACATTGAGTCGCATGATGCGCAGTCCGTTCCTGGAGTTAGTGATTTTGCCCGCCGTGTGAATGTGCTGTTAAAATTAGTGCAGAACAATGGTTCTCCAGGTCATTTTAGGTAACTGTATCCTGTGCCACATGCTACCACCCTTTTTCCTCAAATTTCCTAATCTCATTTAGCCATCTGATTGCCACCCATTCATGCATTCACCTACTCTTGGAATCCTCCCAGTGTTTTAGTAGTTCTCTGCATTACACTTGCATTGCACTTCGTCTTTTTTCGATTTAGTCAAGATATCTCTGTTCCTGTTTCTTGCATAAGCATAAGAGGCAACTCAAGTGCACCATCTGGGCTTGTGATGCAAATGTGTAGGGCCCTTCGTTTTTGGGTAAAACCTGGTCTCTTCCTACTGTTGCACCAAAAAAGATTCTTAAAGATCAGGTTCAACCCAATTTCTGTGCAAATGTGCCTGTAAGAAAGTGTGGTTTGAAGGTGCACAACGCAGAAGAATTGCTGGAGTGTAATGGATGTCACATAATTCTTCTGACAGATTTTTTAAACAATTCTGGTTATTTCCCTTTTAATCTTTATTTTTTGTCGGTTGCTTATAATTTTTGGATAAATTGAAAACTACATGTACTGACTGGTATTTCATTCCAATAATTATACCCATTATTATGAAGCTGTGTTGGAAGGCAGGTGTGCATTTAGTATGCGTGCTTTGAATTTCAGTGATTGTTTCTGCAATGCGAAATGGAGGGAGGTCTCTGCTGTGCAAGTTTTTTGCAATGGAGTGAAAGTAACTGGAGCAGCATTTGTTACTGTGTCACCCAGCCAAAAGTTCTCCCACAGACCACTGAGCTTCTGAATACCTATGGCTTAAAGCTCGAAGCTCTGGTTGCCTTTTACGAGGTTTTCTGCATTAACGAGTGCAAGCCCAAGGGCTCAGAGCTATCAAGCATCTGAAACTATAGAGCTATACACAGTAGTGCTGGGACCGTGCAGCAAGTCAGAGTGAATTAGGTCGCGATAAACGTTGTTTACTGTAGAAAGCTAGTGTGAAAAAATAGTTGCGCTCACAGAAACCGCTGTTTTTTTTCTAATCGGTCATTAAAACAAAGCAATGCATGTAAAATTTGATATCTCGCTGATTCCTCAATTTTTTTCCAGCTAAAGACCAAGAGTTGCATGGAAGTTGTGCAAGCCACCAAGTTGCGTGTGATTTGTGCCAGTGACCTGGAGCAGGCTGAGAAATTAGCGGATGGCCAGTGGTATTCACTCAGTAAGGCAAGCTTTTTCTGTAAGTACAGTTTTTGGCATGGCATTGCTTAGGGATGCATGCACTAAACTCACTACTCTACACCTGCCTATGCTTCAAGAACAATGAAGTACATGAAAAAATTGATTGCCGAAAAAAAATTGCTGCTTCTGTTAGGTTTTTTCAGGAAAGTATTTGACATTTAAAGGGTTCAGTGTGCTATAAAAACCTTAAAAATTATGTGCTTGTTGTGGCTTTTTTTTTCAAATTTCTCCTTCCACGTCGATGTTGGCCTGACCTTGTAGCTTGTCTGCATGAGATTGGCTGCTACCTACAGTTCGCTTTTTTGTTGCTCCTTTATTGCCTGTCACATTCTTTGCGTGGCAGTGTTATGCAGTTTGGGAAGCAATCTGATCTGATTTCTGCATTGGCCTGAAGTGCAAGCTTTTGCATGTGAGGCAGGTTTATGGTGTCCCCTTGTTTTCTGTAACTGCAGTTTGGCCATGAGGGTTAGTCCTTTTTTATTTTGATGCAGTGTCATATACTTCATGCATAAATTAATGAAGAAAGCACTATTTTTTGTAATAAATGAACATTCATTATATCTGGGGCCATTATAAGTGCGCTTGACTCTAAAATGGCTGTCTTCCGGCATTCAGTATTACATCCTAAAACCAGCCGGAAGACACAACACAGGAGAAGAGATGAGCACAAGACGAGGCTGGTCTAACAACTGAAATTTTATTGAAGAAAAGCGGCAAAAGAAGACCTGTAAAGAGATTCACGCGCGCAAAACCCCAAAGCAGTGAGAGAGCAAAAAACAATCGAAAGGCACTAACATACTAGTAAACCATCTAAAAAAATAATTCGTTATAGTGAAGGTTCACCGACGGTTTAGCCAGGCACGGTTTTAGCCTCACCGATGTAGTAAGCCTCAACTATATCAGGACAGATTTATCACTTCCCTAAACCACTGATGTGCTGCGGAAATCAGGCGTGCAAAGAGAAAGGTTGTCCTCCGAATGCATCCACGAGATTGAACGTGCAGTGTCAGGTGAAAATTCGCCTCCTTTCTATACAGTGAAAGTGCTCTCAGCCAGGCGCACATTCAGATATCTGCTTGTCTGCCCATAGTAGTTCCAACTACAAGGCAGTGGAACGCAAAAAACCCGTTTACTTTTGCAAGTGGTGGACATTTTTTATCTGCCACTGTGCATAGCGCACGATTACCCGTAGTTGTATCAAGCCTAGTTTGAACGGAGAAGCAAAGGGCTCCTACCTCACTTTTAGCTGTCAAGACAACAGCAACATCATACTTTGGTGCAACTTTTTCGGACGGTGCGAAATGGCGTGGAGGTAAGGTATAAAGCCCGCCTTTTTGTGCTGCTCAACTACGTCAGCATCATGCGAATGGTGTTCCGTTCCCTCGAGAGAGTAAAAACACGCTCTGACAGGTGTGCGAGATGGGCAAGTGGGAACCCAGGTGCCATTGGCTTGGAAACCTGCTCCGAGAATGCATTCTAGACACAGTGATGGCATGACTTCCATAAAGCGGTCGTGATGCATGCGATTGCCAACCTGTCCTTCACCAGCCTCGAGTGGTTCTACTCATACCTAAGAGGCTTCCCGATCTTGGGCTGTGGCACCAACATAAGTGTTCGTCCGCAAAGCGCAGGTCTAAGTCAAGAAGCTACAAACGGTTATGCTTAGCGAAATTCAGACGTAAAAGATGGGCTTTGACCGCATGCCTATAGATTTCTAAAATGTCTTGTGCCAACTTATCTGAGCCCTCCTTGTGCAAAAAAATTGGGTAGCAATCAACATAACGAAATGCTACTATGCCGAGGTCTTCCAAACGGCTTTGATGCGGTATCGACTCTGGACAGAAGAATGTCGCAGAGGAACGGTGCGACCTGGGACCCTCTGCATATGCCTGATTTCTGATGTAAATACCGCCTTGCCAACTCACAAAAGTGGAGTTCTGTGGAGTTCTAGTTTCTTGTGTACAGCAACCTGGGCAGGTGCTCTGCAGTGAGCATCGACATGTAGGGCCTGTACTATTCATTGTCACATGATAGACCTCTGAGGCATGTGCAAACTGCATCAGGGTAAACAATGAACATGCTTTTACAGATGATTGCGTGATTTCAGTTGCTGGCTTCATGGGCCGTTGTCCTTTTACTGCAAATCTGCATTTGTCAGTTAGCAGGGCGGTATTTACACGCAGGTCGTAACTTTGCTCAGCAACATTTTTATGTCTAAAGTCGATAAGGCATTAGAGCCCTGTTTGGAAGACCTTGGCATAGTAGCATTTCGTTATGTTCATGACTACCTAATTTTTCTGGACATCGAAGGCTCAGATAAGTTGGCACAAGATGTTTTAGGAGTCTTTAAGGCATGCAGTCAAGGCCTGTCTTTTACATCAGAATTGTCTAAGCAGAACCGTTACCAGTTTCTTGATGCAGACCTGCGCTTTGTGGACGACCATGTTTGTCAGGGCTACAGCTAAAGATCGGGGAAGGCTCTTTTTAGCTACGAGTCGGACCACTCGTTGCTGGGGAAGGATGGTGAAGAGGTGTATTTGTCGCTGGTTAAGGTCAGTAAAGATGGAAACACTTGATGGGTGTGCAGTCGTGTGCATGACATCAGCTTTACATAAGTCATGCCATCACTACTGAGGACGCATTCTTGTAGCAGGTTTCCAAGCAGCTGGGTTCCCACTTGCCCATCTCAACAACCTGTCATAGTATGTTTTCACTTGCTCGAGGGTAAGGAACACATACTCGGATGATGCTGATATACCTTAACTCCACAGTATTTCACAGTCTCACGAAATTCGCGGGAAAGTGCAATGCTGATGTTGTCTTAACAGCGAAGTGCAAGACAGGAGGCATTTGCGCCGCCATTAAAAAAAGGCTTGATAAAACTGGGTACTTGTCCACAATGGACAGTGTCACAAAAAAAGGTTCACCACTTGCAAAAGTAATGGAGTTTATTGCGTTCCACTGCCCTATGGCTGCAACTAATATGGGCAGACAGGTAGATATCTGAATTTGCACCTGGCTGAGCACTTTCTCTCTATAGGGGGAAGGCAAATTCTAATCTGGCACTGCACGCTAAATCTTGTGAATGCAAATCTGAGGATGACCTGTCTCTTTGCACGCCTAATTTCCACGACACGTCAGTGGTTTACGGAAGGGATAAATCTGTCGGTAGATAGTTGAGGCTTACTACATCGGTAATGTTAATGACACGTGTGGCTAAGACGTCGGTAAACCTTCACCGTAAGAAATTTGCTTTTTGAGATGATTCATTAGTATGCCAGTGAAATTTGATTGCACTTCGCCCTTTCACTGCTTTGGGTTATTGTGTGCCCGTATCTCTTCGCGGGTCTTTTGTGGCTTTCCTTCAATGATGCTGCCGTGGTGGCTCAGTGGTTATGGCGCTCGGCTGCTGTCCCAAAAGACGCAGGTTCGATCCTGGCCACACTAGTCGAATTTCAATGGAGGCGAAATTTTAGAGGCTCGTGTACTGTGCGTTGTCAGTGCACACTAAAGAACCCCAGGTGGTCGAAATTTCTGGAGCCCTCCACTACGGCGTCCCTCATAGCCTGAGTTGCTTTGGGACGTTAAAGCCTCACAAATCAAATCAAATAATCAAAATCTTTAATGAAATTTTTGTTAGTCCAGCCTCTTGAGCTCACGTCTTGTGTGTTCTGTCTTCTGGCTGGTTTTAAGGTGAGTCAGTACCAACTCGGCCGGTCGTAAGCCTTGTTCACTATTACAACATTTTGAATAAAGTGAGAACATTACTAGGCTATGTTGCCGGGGATCGTGTCCGCAGCAGTCGTGGGCAACTCAGAACAGATAGCGTCATACGTTTGGTTGTGTAATTGGAAGAGGATGATGTGCGGATGCTGCGCGAAAAGAAAATTTCGTAATCGGATAATTATTTACAGCCAAAAATGTCCAAAAAGTGGCTGGCCCAGAGAAAAAGTGCCGCGAAATTTGAAAACGCTGAAAGTAGGTGGAGCTACAACGTAGCGCCAAGTTTGAAAAAGTGGAAGTATGGACAAAGCCAAAGCTTGGCGCCAAGTTTGAAAACTCGAAACGAGCAATCATGTGACCAGTGATAAGTGACCTATACGTAACCAGGAGATAGCAAAAATAATGATAAATTAGAGGCAATTAGGTAATTATTGAGAATCAAAAGGCAGTGAACGGGCAATGAATGAGAAGGCAATTAGACTGAGCAGGTATTCAGTGATTGGGCAGGAACGATGCATGGAGGAAAATTTGAAAACTCGAAATCGTTGCTGGGAGGAAATGAGGGTAAAAGAAGAGTTAATTGATAACCAATCAAGTGAATGAGAAAACAACCATGGCGCCAAATTTGAAAGGCGACCAGTGTAGAGGAGGCGTCAACGCTTTCACATTTTTTTTTGTGCAGGTAGCAGCGGTGATCTCTATTTTTTCTTTTTTCAGCCAAGACAAAGACCACTTTTCTTGGCTCATGGGCGATGTATCTAGGAACCTGCGGCCAGGACAACGCTGGACAGCATGCATCAGCAAGGTCGAAAAAAAAGCACGAAACAGTAAATAAAAATTGATCATTTTCATTTCAATTCTAGTGGTTTTGTGCACGAATTACTCTGGAATGCACAAAGCTTGTGTTAATTGACAGGCGACCATTAACAAGCTGTGCATTTTTGTGCATTGCCTACTCCAGAACACAAATCCTGTGTTAATTAACAGGTGACACAGCAACGACTGTTACGCAGTGTACGAGCACTACACCAGACACACTACAGAAGATAAAGCAAACTACTGAAGACAAGACAGACTACAAAAGACAGACTATAAAAGACAAGACAGACTACAGAAGACAGGACCGACTACAAAAGACAAGACAAACTACAGAAGTCAAGACAGACTATAAAAGACAAGACAGACTACAGAAGACAGGACCGACTACAAAAGACAATACAGACTACACAAGACATGCCCAAAATACGACAAGACTGCAGACTACAGAAATTTTCTGTCTTAGAATACTGTAGTGCGTTTTGACTGGGTTACCCTATCGTCTTTTCTAAATGACTCAGCAATAACTGATGCAATGTAGTTCACAGCGCCATCTCCCTCCAAACATTTTCCCTCGGTTACGTGAATCTGTTCCTGCTTTCTGTGATTCGCTTTACCCAGCCAGCTTATATAATTCCAGAATTTTCTTGATCCCCCTTTAGTTGCATCGTGAACTTCCACCAGACAGCGGTCAAAGGACTGCTTCAATTTAGTCTGGACGATGACCTGCATTTGTTATTTCTTTTGTCAATAAGATTCCCATTTTTGGCCTATTTCCTTTTCAGATAAATGCCCCCTCTTTGCTTCTCTGTGTTCCCGTGATGCCAACCGTCGTTGTTCGATGGCCTTCCTAATTTCCTTGTTTCACCAGCTTCGTGGCTTCCTCTTTCCTCTCCAGCGGTTCACTCCTTTTCACTTCTTTTATATTTGTACTAAGGAGTAGTTCAAACTGATTATGATCCCACTTTTCCATGGGATGTGTATCTATTGCTTCCTCTATACCGGCTGCTGTTGGCGCTATTTGTTCGTCATTTAGTTCTGCGTACTCTTTTTGACTTCCCTGCATTTCTCTTTTGAGCAGGGCTCCAAACTGTAGGCTAATGCGCTTATGATCAATTCCGAGGCTGTACTTCCCCTCTTCGTCTATTTCCATTATTGCGAGCCTCCTATGCATCACTTGCGAGATTAAGCAGTAGTCAATGGTCGTTTCCCTGTAACGGGATTCTCACGCGATTTGTACCTCACACTTAGTTCATTTACAATAACTAGGTTGTGTCGCTCACAGAAGTCAAGCATAAACTTGCCGTAACAATCTGTGTATCCATCCAGATCCTCGATGTGGCCATTCATGTCACCCAGCAGAATACTATTGGCACATTCTCCAAACTGCTTTATATCGCCATTAAGACACTTGACTAGATCCTTGTTTTCTTGCTTGCATTTGTCCCCTGCCCCTAAATAAACTACTTCTAGGCATGTCCTTTTACCGGCAATTGTAGCTGATACCCAGTCATGTTCTTTGCAAGTTGACTTTATGCTTTTTCTATTTGTTCCTTGTTTTATCAGCATACCTACTCCTCCCGGCCTCTCCGCTGTTGTTCTTTTGCTCCCTACCAAGACGTAGCCATCAATAAATGGTGGGTCTTCTAGATCACTGAGATGTGTCTCGCATAGCGCGTATACAGCTACTTCTTCATCCTTTAAACGCTGCTCTATTTCTACCGACTTCACTCTCTTTCTACCACCTTGCATGTATATGTACCTGATCCCGGTATTAAATTTCTTTTTGGTAATTTTCTTCCGGGACCTCTCGGTCGTCATTTTGTTGGGCTCAGCCGCCATTGTTAGAGTTTCTACTTTGCTTCAACCTACCCCTACGCCCTGAGCCGGAGCGGATCCTTTAAAAAAGCTACTGCCCGCCCTGCCAGGCGCCAGCCTATTTCGACTCCTAGCCTCCCATTGAAGTGTATGCCATCTCGTGTAAAGCCTCCGCCAAAGCCTGCTCTATGCACTTCCCTGTTTATGTCTTCCACTTCAAAGCCTTTCTCCTGGCTTAACTTCCTTGTCTCCCGATTAACAGCCACAACTTCCTTGGCAATTTTTCCGTTCCTTTCTTGCACCTCGGGCACTGTGCGCACCACGATCTGGACTTGCTGTGCTATCGCCCTTAAATCGTCAACTCCCTCCTCTAATATTTCCACTACTTTTGCGGCTTCACCATTCAGGGCATCATTTAGCCCCGCCGCTACCACTACCAAACTGCACTCTGCAACATTCTTAGAAAGTCCGCTTTTTGTCTCCCGCTGTACTGCGTCCATTGTCCTGCCTCGAAATGCCCCGACTGCTACCCGCTTATCACCTTTACACAATCCATTATAGTTCTTTTGCACCTGCTCATATTTGAGTCACCACCGCTAAGCACTAGGGTATTCCCTTCCTCTTTCCTAACTTCCAGATTATGCTGCCTCTTATCATTGACTGTGAACTCATTCCTTGGGGTTAGCTTGTTCCCCTCCTCTCCATCGCCTCCAGACTTCCTAGCTGTCACGTGCGCGTAGCTGTTTCTGTCTAAACATGCCTGACCTACTTTCTTATCGCTGTACATGGCAGTACAGGCCCCATCCACTCACTGGCGCTGGAATGTCCGTCATTGTGACTTCAGATGGCGGAGACAGCTGTTTTTGCATCCAACAATTCGCTAAGCTTCTCTTGGAGTTTGCGCTTCCACGCCCTCTCTGCCTGTATCTCTCTCTCTAGAGCATTCATAAGTAACGCTAGACTGGTGTTTGCTTCGTCAGCCCTGTCCAGGCGTGCACTTAATACGCAGCATTTTCACACAAAATCCGCGCCTTCGGCCTCCTTTACCGATTCGGACCGCGTTCCCTATGAATTCACCGACGCCTCACACTCCTTCCATTTAACCTTCAGTTGCTTGACCATCTTAGCAGCACTCTATTATTGCTACCACACAAAGCTAGAAAAAAGAAACCACTTGCAATCGCATGCTCAAAAAAAATTCTGCCTACCACAAAACCTGATCATCTAGAAAAGAAATACTAACAACCTGTCTAAACCAGTTAACTCTCAAATGAGCCTTACAAATATATAGCTTCCTGTCGGAAAAGGCCCGGCCGTTAGGGCACTGACCGGCTCATTCGCGAGCACTTCATCTAACTAGCCTAGATCTAAAACTAGCCTAAATCTAAGCACTCAAAATAATAAAGGAAAGAACTCATCTATTTGTCGTAGTCACGGCGCTCTCGCAGTCGTCGGTCCGCCCGGTACCGGTTACCACGCGATGCAACGCCAGCGGTGGGGATGGGTTGGCCGGGGCCCATCCTCTGGGAATGCAAAATCCCATGAGAGTGGCAGCGACTCCCAAGCGACTGTGAGGGCTAGTCGGGCTCGTGTGGTCCAATGCCTGAGCGGAGGCATGCGGAGGAGGCAAAAGGTTTTCGAATACATGCTACTCGCCTCCGCACGCGGGGGCGTGCACGTCTGGCGGCCGACGCGCCGGTTTCTGGCTACGAAGAGGTCAGGTACGCGCGGGAGTTCACGGCAGCTAAGCTCCTCGGAATCGATGCCTCGGGGAAGCGGCCGCACGGCTGACCACGGGGCTGTAGTGGCCGTTGCGGGACGCTGAGGTAGGGGAGCGTAGTACGACCAGGGCAAAATCCGTCGATGTTGTGGAGTACCGGTGGAGTAGGCTCGGGTCATCTCACCCTAAGCCACGTTCGTGGTTTGTGGCCCGGTCAGCCCAGCCTTGAGCACTCCTTCCTCAGTAGGCATGGAGCAAGCTAGGGGAGAAAATAAGTGAATGCTTGGTTGGTTGGAAGCGCAGGTGCGTCCCCCCTGGAGGTGTTAGGCTATGGCGCCGATGGCCGGAGGGCCGATAGGATGACGACCTAAGCTTTTACTAGCCAGATCACACCACACATATTTCCGGTGACTGAAAAACCGCGAAAAGCACTCAACGGCAAGTAGCTGGCAGGCCCCAATTAAACACTTAAAGCCGTGGAGGGGCCCGAGGTAACTGACCGCGGGTTAGGTTTTCCTCTCTCCGGCGGTAGGAGCCCGTTGCGTTTCTGGGAAGTCGGGCATCTCGTGAGCGGGGCCGCACCATTGGGCCATCTTGATGCCCTCCCTGTCCTGGCCAGGCAGGCCATTAATAGAGTCGAGATATTCATTTATTCACGTTACCCCTAAAGCGCCTCCAGAAGAGGGCATTAGATAGGGGGGGGGGGCAATGCTGTCATTCATAAACGCGATACATTTCAACATAAACTGCAATAAAACAAAGAAAAACAAAAAAAATAAAACAGAAGGCATGACACAAAAAGCAAAAATGAACAAAAACAAAAACAGCAAACTTTACACATTTCCTTCACAGCAAAGAAACTCCTGGAATTTTTTTACGTCAGTTTCTGTGGTCAAGACTGATGCTAAGCTATTCTATTCAATGATAGTACGGGGAATGAATCAATTGGCGTAAGACGATGATGACACTTTACGCGTTTAATTTTGAACGAATGATCGCGGCGTGGAAATATGGCATGAGGTGATCGAAAAAAAAATCACTTCGCAGGGATGGGTGGCGATAAAGCTTATGGAAAAAAGTTAAA